>NW_017728931.1:2260545-2271398 GCF_001723895.1 Crocodylus porosus
TGCATTAACCAGTTTGACCCAAATCAGTTAAGTCTGATACTACATTCAACCAGGTTTATCTCAAATCAGTTTCAGCCATTTTCACACTGGTTCATGTGCATTGAACATCTGTTCTGTTCTAGGCTTAAACCAGTTTCTCATCACTTAAACCAATTTATGTGTAATGTTTGTCCGTAGCCCTTGAGGTCTCTTCCAGCCTTGCATTACTCCAGTCCTATTTTTTCCAAGTGTACCCTGCCAAGAAGAACAGAAACATTCTTTTTCTCTAAATGAGAAGAGTCTAGCATAGTCACACGACTCCAAGAGCCAGAGCTTGAAGAAACAAACCAACCATCATGAGATTCATGGTGAAATAATGCAAGCTGGGAGGCAGCACTGGCATAGATCAAAGAGGGGCCCTTACTCATTCATTCATTCATTTATTTATGTATTTATTTAACCAAAACTCAGTGTTTAACAAGGTCACATTACACCATTGGGTGCTGACATGAGGGAAAATTGGAACCAATTACTAGGGCTGGAAGAGTCCATCTCTCAGTGGCTGTTTCCTGCTAAAGCAGGAAAGTTTACAAATTTGTTACAGACTGTTGGGAAATGCTTCTCTTTCACCTTTATTATCCAAGTCCCCAGCCTGAGTACTTTAACTACATGCTGACATAAGAGTGGTTACAGTGTTTATCTAAAAGCAGTGGGTACAGCCTGCTTGCTCACCTGTAATTATATTCAGCTTTAATTTTTTGGCAGCTGCGGTGTATTTTTGGAGCCAAGCTTGGGTTCAGCTGAAATGGGGTCAGCTGAGATGCACATACAGCAAGCCTCTGCTATTCACAGCAGTTCCACATGTCAAATCTCAGGCAGGGCAGGTGTTGTCAGAGAAATCAAGAAGAGGGTTTTGATTTTGATTGCAAATATTTTAGTTTCCCAGTATCAGAGAAGCTGACCTATTAAAGTTATACAGGACCACAGGGAGACTTCAGAGAGAATTTGGACACAGTTAAGAGTATTCTTTTCAGCAGCTCTCATTCTGGACATCTGACTCTATTTGCAAAGGATGTTTTCCATCTATCTGGTGTGGAAACAAGGCTGCAGATTTTTCTAGCTCTGTTACTTCAGTGGAATTAGAGGTTTTCCAGCCTTGTGAACCAAAATTAAAGAGTTTTATTTTTTCTACTGGGAAGCATTTACTCATTCCTTTATTTATCCAATGGCCAATTAAAATATAAACTTGTTAGCAAGCATAGGTGAATGATCAGCTGGGGCCCGGAGTGGCTTGAAGGAGAGGGACACTTTTCAGTTATGTTCCTGCAGAGATGAACAAAGAGCAAAACTCAACAAACATGAAGTCTTGTTAGTGAGGAATCCTCTGAGCTGTTTGGTCTTGATTCATTTTTGTCATCTGGAACTGACCAAAAAGATAAGGCAATACAATGAGGCACAAAGGAGCTGATTTGGAAGGGAAATAATAATATAGTTTTTTCCTTGAAATTTAAAGTAACTCCCCCTGCTCCCACTGGGCCACACAAAATAAAAGTGGAGGTGATCAATAGCATGAGTATTGTCACAGCACATAGAGCAGGTGGCTGTGGAGTACAAGTTTCACTGTCAAGAGAGCACAAGCAAAAGGAGTTAAGGGTATACCTGCCTATGCGGGGGGAAGTCTCTTCAGCTGGCTTTACTTAATATCCTCAAGGATACAAGTTAGAAGGGCTTTGTCCTTGGGCACACAAGCTTGAAAAGGAGAGAGAGTCCACAGGCCCATGCCCCTCTTGAGGGTCCTTGTTTGCAAGTTCTTTGGCTAGCCTTAATGAAGGGGCTGGAGAGGAGGGTTAGAGGTTGTCTGCATATAGGAGTGAATGGCTCCTTCCTTTGGCAGGGGTAGCACTCTAGCTTCATCTGCTAGATCTCATTGCATCATGCCTTTCCAAGTTGAATGCCACCACTGAGTGGTGTATGGCTGCAGTACTACCTGAAAGGCAAGCTGCAGCCATATTATTGCCCCTTGATGAGGTTACTGTGTGTGTCTACATGTGCAATTAAGCTGAAGCAATACACTCCAGAGCAGTTTGAGCTTGAGGAAACTTCTCCCAGGAGCAATGTCTACACGTGCACCCAGGACAGCAGCAATTTGAACTGGGGTGGAGCAATTTACACCATGGCTGTTCCTGCCCTGCTCTGCCCTGGGCTCTGGGTGATGCCATCGGGGAGCTGAGGGGCTATCTTGGGTGCAAAGGTGCTGAAAGTGAGCAGCCTTGTAGCTTAGTGGCAGGCAGGAGTCTAGGCCCTTGCTGTGTGGGCTGACAGCACAATTTGCACCTGCAGTTAGTGTCTACATGTACATTTAATCAGAGTTAATTATCCCACCATAAGATGGTACTCGATAGTACTATCTTATGGCAGTGTTAATTAGCTTACTGCATCCTTATACCATTGCATGTATAGACAGTGACTCTTTACTCCGTAGCTAATTAGCCCACTCCATGGTAAAGTGCATGTGTAGACACGGCCACTGTAACAGTACTTATTGGTGATAGTGTCCCATCTCATTATTACCAAGGCTGTGACTTCACCCATGCTAGGAAGCTGGATAAGAAGGCAAAGGAGATAGAGATCTTTCATCCCATTCACTGGGATGAAAAATGTAGATAGAAAAATGTGAATGAAAATTGAGAGCTCTTTTTAAGAAGTGTTTATAGTCTTGCCAAAAAGCCATGGCTCTGTGGTTGAAGAGGAGAATTTTTTATGAAAGTCCAGCCTGATTTAAAGGGGGGAAAGAAAAAAGCAGAAAGAAAATTTTAAAAAGCAATATACTGTATAACAACTGGATAAAAGAAAGTCATCAGAATATATGAAATGTAGAACATTGATAAGGGAAACTAAGCATAGGAAAAAATCCATGTCAGACAGGGCTAAAATCAATACAGAATTTAACTGCTGGTGTATAAGGAACAAAAGAAATACTAGAAATGATAGAGGTTCATTGCTAGATGGAGGTGATATAATGATAGTGAAAAGGCAAAACTATTCAGTATATATTTTTGTTCTGTACTTGAAAAGAAGCAGGCCAAGGGCATGCATCACAGGATGACAGTACCAACACAACACTTTCCAAACTCTTAGTAACTAAGGAGGATACTAAACATTGATTAGAAATTTTTAAACCTGAAGAACTGGCTTTGGTAATCTCTGGACAACAATTGGTGTTAATTTTTAATAAATCTTGAAATATCAGGAAGTTTCAGAAAAGTGGAAGAAAGCTACTCTTGCGTTACTTGATAAGGTGGGCCCATTCAAAGTGTGTTTCTAATATAAGCAGTCTGAATTTATGCATCTTGGAACAAGGAATACAAACCGTAGCTGCAGAATGAGGAAAGCAACAACTTTGAAAAGCATCTACGGTTCACAATGGGAAGGCAATTCAATTCACTCCTACTGCAGTGCTATAGCAAAGAAGGACTAGTGAGATCCTTCGATATATAAACAGAAGTAGGAAATAGGAATAGGGGACTGATTTGACTTCTGTGTACAGCATTGGTGAGATTGATGCTGGAGTATTGTGCCCAGTTTTGATGTCAACATTTTTAAAAGGACATTGAAAATTTGTAATGGAGGCAAACAACAGCCACAAGAATGTTTCAAGGGCTGGTGAAAATGCAGTACAGAGAGACTTGAAAAGCTCAATCTATTCAGGTGATCAAAAAGAAGCTTGAATGGTGACTTGATTACATAGGAAGGTATCTCCATAGGGAGAAAATTTAGGGCATTGAAGAATTCTTTTAATCAAGCAAAGAAAGGCCTAAAGAGAACCATTGTCTGGAAGCTGAAGACAGGCAAATTCAAATAGGAATGGTTTGTTTTTTTAAGTGTAGGTAATTAACCACTGGACAATACTGCCAAAAACAGCAGTGAATTCTTCACTTATTATCTTATACTTTTCTGGAAGAGCTGCTTTAGTCAAATTCAAAAACAGGAGATAGGGGTAACTGGGTAACATTTAAGGACCCACGAGATGCCAGAGGGTAAATTAGCTTACGTATTTTCCCCTTTGTGGTGGGGAAGGGCAATGTGTGTATCCTTGTGTTGGTAGTAATAGGATTAGGAAATTATAGTGACATATGTCATGCCCTTGTGGCTGATATTACCATGTTCTCAGTGGGGTTGATCAATAGAAATACTCAGTTGGAATAGTGTGAGGACCCAGCCAGTAATACTGTGATTTGCTCATTCTAACTGGGCCAGCCCTACATGCATGCACATGAAAGGCTCATGATAAATGAAGATACTTGATTCTAAGATGAGGTTTCCCCCATATTTAACATGGGGGGCTCTCATCTTAGAATCGAGTATGGGGGCAGTGGAGGGGCAGGTGGCTGCTGTGGCTCAGGCTTCAGCCGCCCTGTATGGGAAGAGCAGGGGAATGAGTCGCTATCCCCAGCCTACATCTACCATACAGCTCCTGCCTGCTGTCCACCCCCCTGCCTCCAATGCCTCTGCAGTCTGCCATCTCCCCCCTGCAGCCTTTTTCTCTCCCCCCCCCACCTGCCCCTCTCCCTCCCCACTTACCTTTGCTCCTTACTGGCAGGTTTCATGCATGCTGCAGCCTGGGCCATGGAGCACAGCCCCAGCCCAGCCCCATAGCAGCAGTACATAGCCTGCATGGCTGCTATAGGGACTGGGCTGGGGCCATGCTCTGTGTCCCAGGCTACAACAGGGATAGAGTCTGCTGTGTGGAGCAAAGGTAAAGGGGGAGGAGGAGAGAAGAGCGGAGGCAGGAGGGAAAGGGGGAAGCAAAGATTGGGGAGAAGTGTGGGTGCAGAGGCTGAGGAGGAGAGGAGCAGAAGCTGTGGGGAGGGGGCAAGCAAAGGGCAGAGGTGGCAGGGGGTTAGACACAAGCAATGAGCAATCTGCTTGTTCTCCCCATACCACCTGCCTCCCTATGGCCTACCCCGCTGCAGCACTTGGGAGGGATGAATTAAAGACAACCCCCCCATGATTAGATTCTATACATGGAAAATTATAACAAATGTATACATTTCCCATGTATAGAATTTAAGTATTAGGGCAGATCATCCTAAATTCAGAATTCTCATAGATATGAGTAAATATGGTAAAAACTTATCTTTAGGCTGAGACTTGGCAACCTAAGACTTTCTGCTTGGGAGTTATTCCAAGGCTTTGTTTAGCTCCCTTACTCCTAAATCAGTTTAACCTCCCTGAGTCAAAGCAGAGCAACAAGCATGAATTGACTCAGGATTGTGCCATGCATTGCTTTGTCTAACAGGTCTGCTTTGTGCATTGTGTTTTGTTGGGCCTTTGTAAGACCTGCTTGACGTATTTGACAGAGCTTGCTTTCTTAATTAGGGAAAATCTAGTACTTAGGTTAGGATTTTCAAAGCTGCATGCCCAACTGATATAGAATGTCATTGGGATTCTGAGCCATAGTTCAGCCATTGGCTGAGGTACCAAGTTCTTCATAACAGCTGTTTTCCAAAATGCACATATCAACAGCTGTTTTTAAACAGTAACTCTAGGGATGTGGTTGTTAACCTTTTATGACTCAAGGCACCCCTTGATTACTTTTCAGAATTTAGTGGTACCCCACTTAAAGACCAGTTTGTGTCTTACAGAGCTTACCTTGCAACTAGTGGCACACTTGAAAGCATCTCATGGGGTGGCATGAGTGGATAGCAGCAGAAAGGGGACCTCTGAGAGCATGGCAGGGCATGGCAGTTGCACATGGTACTTGGAATGGCAGGGGCTGCTAGGCAGGGCAGCTTGGGAAGCTTGGAGATGAGCCATTTGACTCCTGAAGGAGGGATGACAGTGACCACTATTACACAGGATGGTGGCTGGGGCAGGACCCTTCCAAGCCCATTCTTTCCATGATCTGCCCCCAGTCTGTACCTGAGTTGGCGAGTGTGGCCCCTGCTGGTGTAGCTTCTCCTCCAAGGACTTGAATACTAGACCATTCCCTGCAGCCTCTCCTACCAGCTTCAGGTGCATGGAAGGAGCTGGGTTGAAAAAGCAGGGCCCTACAGCCACAAGCCTGCAGAGGAGCATCCCATTTTGATCAGGGAAGTGGTTAGCACAGCTCATTCCCCTGCTCCTCCCATATTCTTACAACTGAGAGGAAGGGCCGGGGGAGTGCTGCGAGACACTGAGGCAGGCACAGGGTCCAAGGTGTGTGGAGGAGCCAGCACTAGCCTTCTTTTACAGGGGTGAGGCATCCTTCAAAGGCTGTTATGACATCCCAGGGTGCCATGGCACCCTGGCCAAGAACCACTGCTATAAGGGCTGAGGCTGTGCTTTGCCACCTTTTTAGAGCAAAACACTCAGAGCAACATAAAAAGGGTTAAAATCACCCTGCAAAGCCTGTGGATTGCATTGGTGTAACTGAGTGGAGAAATTAACCTGTAATATCTATCAAGAGGATCATTGCCACCACTAGCCATTAAGGATGAAAGTAATTTGCTTCTCTGCTGTGTAGTAGAGCTTGAAATTTGTTGAACATTAAGGGGTCAATTTTCTGAAGGGCTGAAGGACCAGCCTCCTTCTCTGTAGAAGATTTTCACTCCCATAGAACTTGTGCCTATAACTTTGTGCCCTGTCAGCTCTGGTTGCTGGAAACTCAAGGTCTTAGATTTGCATTTGCAGCTTAATTGCAGGGAGAAAAAATGCAAGTGTAGGATGTGCTCACATGCAGGAGGGGGAGCAGACCTTTTGAAATGGCCAAAGACTGTAACATGCTTACGTTGAGTAAAGGGCTTGATCTAGGCACGAAAGTTAACTCTAAGGAGGGTAGAAGAAGGTTCAAGGAAGCCATGTGTGTGTGTCTGTGTGTGTGTCTGTGTGTGTGTAAATTATGTGGTTCTTAAACAAGAAATAATCCATACCCAAAAAATTTTAGGAGGTGCAGGGTGGCAGTTTGTTAACCCCCACAATGTCTGAAGACTAGATAGCATGTTTCTGCTCTTGTCCCAAAGTTGTTTTGAAAATAGTCAAACTCTTTTAGTTGAAAAAATACTTCTTTCATAGAAACAAGCCCCATTAGACTACTCTACCAATGGATCATTTGTCATCCAGCCTGCAGCCTGGTATTATCACAACACACCCATGGTGCATACCAGTAACCTATTAATGAATGTCTTGTTAGAACTTGTTGCTTAATTACTGACACTAGATATTAGCATGTTCCTCTGTACTAATTATTGTTTCCAGTGAAGATTGCCATATTGTGGCATGCTAGCTATGCAATAAGGAGCATGCAGTATATTCATGGATAATTAGCAGTGCTGGTGATGTTCTAAAAAAGGAGGTGAAGGGATGACTGACTGTAGCCACCCAGGAAGTGCATTAATTGTTCTGACTGGGGTCTGGAGGGAGAAATGCATGTGCGCTTGTGTGTGCACGCACATGCATGTATATGTGCTTTGTGTGCATATACATACCCACACATGTGCATTCGTGTGTATATGTTTGTATGTACACATTGTGTGTGCGTGTGTGTGTGCATGCACTCATGTAATAGAGAGAGTTTATACATACATGTATATGACCTGCATATTAGTTGTACTTGATTGACATTGGTAGGACATCTCTGAGAGTCAGTCAGAAGGCTCTCCAGAATTTGATGTGGTAACACTGGTCTTTCATTTGTAATAATGCCTTTCATCCTGAAGCTCCCTGACTGCCTTAGAGATGTAATAAACTGAGACAGGAATTCTTGTTCGCAGGAACAGCTTGAGCCACTGCCATCGTTCAGGGTGGAATGCAGCCATGGCAGCGTATGCAAGCACAGTATCCTAAGGAAAGGAAACAGGGGCTTGACTTGTTTCTCCTGACCAGGGCCTGGGTTTTCAGGGTATTAAATTAGGCACTTCAGTAGCTGGGTACCAAATTACCCAACCTGAAATTTGATAATGGGGGTCAAACCCTTGCTTGTCTCAAATTCAGTGGCCTTATTCATAACACTCTGCAGTTCTCTGACCAATACAGCCTTCTGCTGAGCCTCTGGGCCTAGCCAAGGGCCTTGCTGGCCTTAGCTCCCCTGAGTTTAGCTTCAGTTCTGAGTAGGATTGGAGTAGTCCTTACTCTTCTTTTCATCCTCTCCTGCTATCCACCCAAACACAGGTTAGCCATGTCTTAGCCCTGGGTGGTCCAACTGGCTGTCCTGTCTGCGGTCTGTGTGCAGCCCCTGGGTGGTTAAGCTGTATCCTCTATGCTCCCAGTCAGGGTGCTGCTTCCCCCTTTGTCTTTTATTCCTCTGCTGCCAATCCATGGCCTTCCCCTCTCTCCTCTAGCTTCTGCTGCCTGCTTCTGTACAGTGGGAGTTGCCCTGCTCACAGTAGGGAGAAGGGGGAAAAGGTGGCTCAGTTGTGCGGCTTGGGTGACTCGCACTGTGCGTTGGGGGCCCATGTGATCTGACAAGGGGGAACTGCATGATGCTGCATGTGGCCCACGCAGCATGCACCCAGAGCATGTGCAGTCTGCACAGCTAGTGGCTAGCGGGTACAGCTCTGTTGTAGCCCTTAGTCTTTTGCTTTGAAGAGTATTTTGCTAGCAAGAGGATGCACAAGTGAATGTGAGGCAGGGAACGCAGTGGCAACACTGTTTAAAATCTTGCACTCTTTCAGATTGGCTTACAGCTCCTGACAGCTGCTTTGCTTTCATCTCTTTCAGCACCATAATAATGCAGCGCTTCTTTGCACCCTGCTGCTACTAGTTAATAAAACCTCCTCTCAAAGGGCTATTTATCTGGAACCTTTGGCAGGCACTAATAAGCATTCTTTAAGTTTTGAAATTCTACTTTGACACCTGCCAGTTATGACAAGAAGTTTCCCTCTTCTGGTACCTGTGGGAGATCTCCTTTCCACTCAGTGCTGGAAAAATGGGTCAATTCAGGCCTGGGGATGTCCCCTTTCTGAGGGAGAGCTATGCAGCCATGGAGAACTGGACTGGGTTTCCAGGACACCCCCTCACACTCACCAGGGGAGGGGAATAACCCCAGAAAAATCTGTTCACTGAATACTTTGCTGAGAACTGTGGGGCTTGGGCATGAGGGGCCAACAGCATCAGATGTCGCACTTACCAATTGATTTCTCTGTCCAAGTGGGGCACAGAAGGGCATGTGGAGGATGCAGACCTGCACCCACACAACCAGTGTCCCCAGCTGCTACTGTGGGCACAGAACTTTTGTTGTCTTCTGTGGCCCCAAGCCTTCATCTCTTGAGAAGCTATCACCTGCCAAAACATGTACTGCAAGTGAATGTGTGTGCGTGGTGGGTACAGCATGTTGTGAAATGGGCTGAAAAACCGAAACTCGTTTTTCTCTGGACTCAGGTCGGCTGGCTGCCAAAAAAAATGAAAAACAAACAGGTCAGGGCTGTACTGTACAGTTCAACCTGTTTACCCTGCATAATACTTGCATCCCTTCATTGAGGCCACTGCTACTTTTGTTCCTTTCTATGTAGCTTAACCCTTTGTCAGTAGTGGCTCCCTCCCCTCCGCCCCCCCGAGGTAAAAGGTAACCTCCCAAAAGAAGAATTGTGGACTGTCAGTGATTCAAAGTGCTGTTTGATGGGTTGAGAGCAGAGGGCTGTGAAAGAGCTGGAGAAATGCATCTGCCTCACAGTGGAAGTCCAAATTCCTAAGCCAACCTGACTGATTCTGTTTACAAATGCCACTGTGATTGGCTAGAGGAGGCAACATATGGCCTGCAGGCTGGATCCAGCTTGCCATGAAATTGCATCCAACCCACAGGCACCCACTAATTAATTGTACCCCACCCAGCCCGCACTCCCACCCTTGTCTGCAAGCGGGCCCTAGCCCAGCCAGCATGCACAGCTGCAGCCGCTGGGGGATCTGCTTGGGTTCCCCAGCCTCCAGTGGCTCCTCCAGCAGGTAGAGAAGCAGTGGTGGGTGGGGGACAGCTGTAGCTGGGCAGAAGTGCAGAGCATGGGGCTGGGGTTAGTGGAAATGTGGAGCCTGAGGCCAGTGCCCAGAGGGCCTAGGGAGAGCATAGAGCTCATGTGGGCAGGGTGTGGGTGTGAAGGAGGGTGGAGGGTGTGGGGACTCCCCTACACCCTCCGCCCATGGCACACAGCTCCCGCTAGCAGCATCAGGTGGTGGGCCCTCGGGGTGCTCATGGCCTGTGCAGGTGCCAGGCCAGCCTGCCTCTATTGCACGGTGTTCATGTGCAGCTCTTGGGACTCCACCAGAAGTGGAAGAAAACCCCGCCCCTTGCTTCCTGGCAGAGTCCTGGCAGCTGCACATGCTGGCAGGGAGTGGGGAAGTCAGCCAGCTCCCTTGCACAGTGCTTCCCCCCTGGTGGCGCACAAGTGCTGGGAGCTACACATGAGTCACAGGGAGCCTTGCACGATAGAGGCAGGCTGGCCTGGCTCTGCTCCTTGCCACCATGTGCAGCTTCTGGAACTGTCTGGAGCCATGCACCACCAGGTGGCAGCTCCTGCACAGGCCAGTAGCAACCTGAAGGCCTGCTGCCAACAGTTGGGTCTGTGCGCCCCGGGGGGGGGTGTGGGGTGGTCCCCACACCTTCCCCACCTCCCTCACACTGCACAAACCCCACTCACCACACCTTACGTGCACACCCCCCCAGATATACACAAGCCATGCAACATACCCTATACCCCCTCACACCCTCCCCACCCACACTCCACCATATACACACACCCACCCCCAACCACACCCCACACAATACCCTACACACACTATACAAGAGTCAGACATTATTTTTTAGCTATTACACAATCCCCTCTATGTACAATATGCAAACAAATCAGGACAAAAATATTTTTTTAAATAAAATTAAAATATGTTATGCATACTCCACCAGAAGT
>NW_017728931.1:2271409-2314334 GCF_001723895.1 Crocodylus porosus
TCCTGCCCTTTGGGCAGGGGTCTGGACTCGATGATCTCCCGAGGTCCCTTCCAGCCCTGATGTCTATGAAATCTATGAAATACCTACATGCCTACATAATAGATTTTTGGCCTTTAGAATAGGATTTGTTTTTTTCTGGTTCCAAGACAGCAATCCCCTCACCCAAAAGAGTACTTTTGGTGGCACAGGTCAGGGTTTGGGGTAAGATGGCAACCACAGGGTAGGGCATCTGTCAAGGGGTGGGGCTACCCTTGCAACCTTCAGCAGCTCACCAAAACTTATTAAGTGGCCCTCTAGTTGAAATAATTTCCCACCCCTGGGCTAGACAGACCTCTATTACCTTATTTCTAATAAAGCCTCTTGCATTAGCTGCAAAAATGCAGCTACCTAATATTGTATTTTCTCACATAGAACACATACCTTTTTTCTCAAAAAATTCAGGTGATGGAATTTGGGGTGCACATTGTAAGGAAAGAAATATGGTAATATCAGTTTCTGCATCTGCCAGGGGAAAGCAAAAGTAATGCTGCCATGCTGTATGGTTGTGGACAATGCTGCAGAAGTGGCTATTCAGTAATTTACTGCTACCAACCAATATTTTCAAGGAAAGATCTTTTTTCTTCATTCTGCTGCTGTATATAACAAAATATAGTACAAATATTCCTGAATACGAAAGGAGAAATAGTTTTCTAGGTATATCACCTACTAATTACCACATTTGTTTGTTTATTTATTCATTAGATTTGTATGACACCCTTCCCAAAAAAGGCTCAGCGGGGCTTACAGTAAACAACAAAAACATTATAAAAGAACTGGATAAAATATTAAATAAGCTATATGCTTATAGAAGATGAACTCCCCCCAAAATACAGCAGCTGAAACTTGCTTGCTAATTATCTGATCAAAAAACCCCATCTTACAGCACTTCTAGAGCACGTCTAAGGGTAGGCTCTGGTGGGCCTTGAGGGAGAGGAAGTTCCAGAGCAAGTTGGTTACTACTAAGAACAAATTCCCATGTTTTTGCCAAGCAAACTTTAAATACAGATGCAGTTTTCAGGAGATTTCTTTCAGTGCATCTTAGGCATCAAGGTGAGATGCAAACAGAAGCCAGTCTTTTAGGTATGTAGGTTCCGGACCATTTAGAGCCTTACAGGGCGGATCCAGAATTTTGTAAAGGGTGGGTATGGGAGCAGCAACTGGAACTACAGGGGTGGCTGCACCCCTTGCTTCCAGCCTCCCACCACCATGGGTTGGGCAGACTGCATAGCAGAGTAGCACCTGGGGTCTTTAAGTCTCTCAGTCAGGTAACTATCTTCCATCCTCCTTCCCTTCCTTTGCGTGCACAGTGGCATATCCCCTCCCATCCCCCGCACTGCCTGCCACTGCCACTGCCATTGTCCCTGCTGTCTGCAGCTGACCTGGGGGTTGGGGGAGGGGGAGACTCCAAAGCTGTTTCTGCTTAGCTCCAGATGGGTTGCATGTGGAGCCAAGCTTGGCCAGAGACAGCAGTGGCAGGGGCTGCAGGTAGGTTTGCTTTCCATGTGCCTGCTCCCAGGCTGTCAGGGAACATATAGGAGGAACCAGGCAGGAAGGAGGAACTTGCCTGCCACTGCTACTATCCCCAGCTGAACCTGGCTTCCTATGAAACCTGGCTGGAGCAAGCAGGAAAGGCTCTGAGGTCTTCTCTTTCCCCTGTTCCCAGACCAGCTGGGGACAGCAGCAGCAGCGGGAAGTGGAGGAGAGGGGAGGTGCTGCTGAGCATACAAGGAAAGGGAAGGTTGGGTATTATTTCTCAATTTGGAGACTTAAAAAAAAGTCCCCAGCTGTTGCTTCCATGGCATTGTCAACTGAAAGAGGGGTGTGTCTGTTCCACTGCACCCTCTCTGGCTCCACACCTGGGTTCTTATGGGTCAAAATCTGCACCTTGAATTGTTCTTGGGAAGCTGCTGAAAGGCAGTGCAAATTCTTTGTGATGGCACTGGTGATGAACTTCTGGCAACCCATCCCTGTCAGAATGCAGTGCCACATTCTGCACCAGTTGCAAGTTCTAGATGGCCATTAAGGCCAGTGCCATGAAAAACTCCTAATTTCAAGGTTACAAAGATGTGGCTAGATCTGAATCTTCAAGAAAGGGTCGCCACCCTCTCACCAGAAGGAGTTGATGAAAGGTGTTCCTAGTCACTGCTGCAACTTGAACATCCGGGTGCCACCTGGGATATAGGAGCACACCAAGCCAGTGAATCCCAGGGATAAGGATCCATCAGTGATGGATGCTTCTACCCACCTGCAAGCCAGTCTGCTCCAACCACCATCACTTCTGTCTTGTTTGGATTCAGCTTCAGTTGATTCAGCCATATCCATTGCCCAACTGCATTCAGGCACTGGTAAGATACGAATTAAGAGCCCAGGTTTAAAGATGATTAGCAATGGGAGTGTTGGAGAGATGTATTTTTTTATTATTATGATTTATTTTTAGTAAAGGCCACATTTTTCAATATAATTTTGTTAATCTTAGAAATATGGAGAAAATGACATGTTTCTTTCCTTTTTTAAAGGGGTTGGAATACTTGCATGACTATTGCAGGATGGGTACAAGGAGATTATTGACACAGAAAGCTTTCTTCCAAGTCTTTGACTTAAACAGAAGTCGAATTAAATAGGTTATTTAAAAAAGGTCTGAAAAAACACAGGACTTCAAATAGTCAAATAAAAATCACATTGGATCTCAGTGAAATAGGTTTCACTCTGGTGGTTCCTCTGATGTCAAACTATATAGCCGTGCCACTCCTGTCAGCTGCAGGATCTGCAAGGATAGACTAGACTGAATTCATCATTTTTTAAATGCAGAGGAAAACTCGGTACTTTTTTTTCCCCCTGAAAAATACTTCATGTGCCTGCCACAGCAAAGCCAAACATAGCACAGTTCCACAGATTCTGTGGCCAGGAGAGACCATTACTTTACCTGAACTTTTGTGTGATGCATGCCACGCATACCGTGGACCCACTCCCAGTAATTTCTGCACTAAGCTCATAGCTTCTGCGTGAACTATGCTACCTTTAGAATAAATGTTCTCATTTAAACTCTTAAGACTTTACGGCACAAATACTGATGCGTGGTGGTGCCTTCAGACATGCCCTTGGGGACGTTATGGAAAACAGGAGGAATAAGAGGGATGTGTGTGTGTGGACACTGAATTAGAGACCTCCAGATCTAAAAAGCATTATCTGCTGCAGCTTAAATTTGGGCTCTGTAGTTGGGTGTTGCATTCAATTGCATCCTCTGCAGAGTGATACAGAGGAAGGATATTCACAATGGGATTCCATGTGCCTGTCTGAGAGCAGGAGTTAGAAACTAGGTCACAGGACTTAGATTAGAGAAAGGCAGTACCAGGGTACCACCTTTAATATGAGATCTTGCCTCTTCATGGCCTTAAAAACAAACAAACCACCCCGCAAAAACTCTGCTCAGCAAATTGATACAGATACTCTGCCTGTCTCCTCGCCCCACCCCACAAAGTTGTTACTAGCTCCTCTGAAATTTGATGTGGTCCATATGAATCCTTGATAAACTAAGTCTTTTTAGGAAATGGGGTCTTGTAGAGAGGGTGGCTGGCACTTGGTGAGATAGGGACAAATGTTGTCACAGTGTGCCATCGCTATGACAAGATTCTGATGGTAGGGCTCACCTTGTTTCCTCTTTATACAACCTTTGGTGTGCTGGAGATTGTGATTCAGCTTTGCAATACAGGCTTTCCATATTTTGGTGATAACTTATGTTCCTACAGCACCCCTCACCATGGTCTCTAAGACCCAGCTTTTTAAAGGTCCATAGGCATTCTACTGCTTAGGCTTTTAAGGCCTCAGTGACTTAATTGGCTAAATTTAAGTTCAAGTGTGCCTTAGTCACTTAGAAGCCTGAATTCACCAGGTCTCAAGGACAAACGATGCGTTTACACTAGTATAATTTACATGAAATGACACTGGGATTCAGAGTGGACATATAAGCACCTCTCTTCAGTTAGATGCTTGTAACAGGTGACTATTATAGAGCCTTGCCACTAGGTGGCAAGTAAGAGCTTGTTTGCATTGGGCAAACACCTACTCCTAGATGGAGATGAACAGATGACACCTACACCGAATCTGAGTAAGTCGCAGTGCTATAGGAGTTCACACCCTCTGCCTTTATGCTGACGTAAAGGCTGTGCTGGCATAACTATGTCACCTGTACAAGCCCCTAGACACACCTATGTACCTGTGTCACCTTTGAAAATAGGGCATAGCCATCTAGGTCACTTGGAACGGGAAGCAGAGAAACACCTTAACCTTTTAAAAATTAGATCAGGATGGGGAACCCTCTGAGTGTCCCGCTACTTTCCCTTTTCTGAATACATGGACAGTTTCCCATCTAGTAGTGTTACTAGGGTGAGGCAAGCACAGCAGGAGCCCCAGGCATCCACTTAAAAGGGGTGCCACTGTGGTCCAGGTACAAGCTGGGCACATGTTGCACAGAATCTATGAACTCAGGGTTGGAAGGGTCCTCAGGAGGTCATCTAGGCCAACCCCTGCTCAGAGCAGGACCAGTCCCATGTAGCCCCCATGCCCAGCTGTGTATCTTGTAGGGGGGTGGAATGACGTGTGCTGTTTTCCCCTTCCCCCCACTGGAGGCTTTGCCATAGGAGGAGCAGTCCCCAGGGAGCCTGTGCTGCTACCTGTCCCTCAGAGGCAGCAGCAGTAGCAGCTGCTGCCCCTCCTCCCCTCCCCCCCAGGTGCTGAAAGAGCTTGCTACAGCAGTGTTCCCTTCCCCCTCTCCTGTTACTCCTTCCTGTCACTCTGGTTGCACAGCCACTTCCCTGGGACAAGGTAGAGCTTTCCTAGTCAATCGCATATGTTTTACCACAGGCTTTGCAAAGTGTGTTATCCCAGAGAACCATAGTGTGGCTGATCAGCTGCATCCTAACCCTTTAAAGACTTTTAGGGCCAGGCTCAGTGCCTTGAACTTGTCCAGTGGCAGCAATGGAGCACAGGACTCGCATGACAGATATGTCCGGTGACTTGTTCCACTGAGGGGGTGGCCAGACATTTTCCCCCAAAATCTGGAGCCTCTGCAAAAGGCATGAGCATTCAGTTCCAAATGAAGCAAGCTAGAACCACAGGGCTGAAAGGGGTCTTCAGGCACATCTAGTCCAACCCCCTCCACTCATGCAGTATGTGATATGTTAAAGCCATTTCCAATGAAGGAGATTCTTCCCTGGACAGCTTGTTCCGTTGTCCTTTTGATTTGACAGTGAGGAAAGGTTTTTTGTTGTTGGTAATAGTGGTTTTTTTGTTTGCTTGGGTTCCCCCCTGCCCACCTGAGGTTTCATCTAAATCTGCTTTGCTACAATTTAAACCCATTGCTTTAGTACTGGCCCTCCTTCCATGGTGAGAGAGTACCATGACCCAGCCTAAAGGATGGGACTTTTGCATGGATTATTATGGGGTCAGATCCCCTTAAGATCGGGTTGGGGGGAGGTGAAAGGTTCATCAGGCGTTGTCTACTCCATGCCCCCTTTCTAGGAGGAAGGGGCGTCATTCTTTATCAAGATGGTTGAGAAAGAAGGCATCTTTTTGCCATTCATGCTACCTGGTCTTTTAGGCTATGTGCATAACCTTCAGGCTTTAGCATCTTTTAAATGCATGTGGTTCCCACTATTTTCTCAGTGATTTTTGGCTGAGGGCCTGGTCACATGTTACTTTTAGGCTACACAGAAGGCTCTTAACACTAGATTGTCCACACACTGAAGTGTGAAAACTAGTTTTAAGCACTCTTTAGTCATCTTAAAATTATGCCACTCCATGGTAGGTTTATCTGTGATCTGTGTTACCCAGCTCATGTTACAGTAATGTGTGGCCACACCACATGGATAAGGCAATCAAATTTCAGTCTTCCAGCCTCCCAGGATGCAGTGTCCTCTTTCCCTGGCCTTCTGTTCTCTGAGGACAAACTTTCCACCCCCTGAACTCTACTGCCTACCAACTCCCTCTCCCACCCACAGGGGTATGACCTTCCTACTCCCAAAGGTGCAGCTAGCAACAACTTTACTACCTCCAACCTAACCACCTTTGCCAGAGGAGGAATGAGCCACAGGATGTTCCCCCTGAATCCCTTCTAGTGGCAAGTCAGAGATCTGGCCCCCAGTCCTGCCTCTGTTCACTAGCCCTCTGGCAAGTCGCAGTTGTGCAGGTCGGGGACAATCAGACACGGTTTTAAGCCTTAAAGTATGACTTCTCTAAACTCAATCTATCACTAACATCAATCAACATTGTGCACCACTTTAGAATAGCCTAAGGGTAACATGAAACAACAAGGCCCTGAGACCAGGAGGTTTGGCATGGTAGGGTGGCAGTAGTCAGGGCAATTTCTGAAACCAGTTTTGTTTTTTTTAAGGCCTGGATGGCCTCAGGGAAGAGGAGGGGTCTGTTTGTGAAGGAGGCGTTGGCGATATCTGCTAGTTCTAAATAGCTCCATGGGGTATAGATCTGTTCACAAGTGGTGATCCAAGTTCTAAAGCTATATTGTATGGAGCGTGGCCAAACTATGTCAGAACAATGGGGCGGTCAGAGCTATCTAGTCTAATATTTTCTTCTGTGTTCATTGGGCCTCTCTTCTATCTACTTGACTTTTTCTGACAGGCAGGATGAAAACTTTTCCTACCTATCAGTGCTTGGATCTCATCAGAGAAAATGCAATTGCTGTACATGGAATAACTTGCTGAATACTAGAATGGCATTCTTGGAAACAGAGCTCTTACCAGACTGGACTCTGTTTCCAATTAATTTGACTGTTTCCAGAGTCTGAGATTATGCCCTCCCTGCTGTGTTCCCATAGGGAGTTCATTGGGCAATCGTCAGAGTCCTGATAATCAGTTTATATTCCTTACTGTATGATTTTATGATCTTTTAATGTGTACGCTTGAGGTGTAGAAAAATATTAACTTAATTTGTCCTGGGGAATCTGCCTCCTCAGCCATTGTGTGTGCATGTGTGTGTGTAGCACATAGACTGTAAATGAAATATATATGCACTGAACCAAAATTCATGCCGAGAAATCATTCCAAAGCCAGAAAGGTCAATAAAGATAATCCACAATCCTTCCCCTTGTTCATTTTTTTCTTGAAATAGTCTCTTTTCTGTGAAAAGGCAAAGGGGAAAAAAGGCAGCCAGAAGGAAGCTCTCAATCCATATTTTCTGTCCCTGTCCCACCAAGAACTCCTTCCAATGGAAATGGAATAGGAGGCCTTGGTATTTCTGAGAGTTGCAAGTGGGTAAAATAAAATGTCCGATTCATTGGCAGCCATCAATCTTGGGAGACCAGGGGGATTGCCCGTGTGGCAGGTTACCAGGTACCACCACAGATTCTTGAGTGACTGAGGAGTCTGAAGTATGAAAGGTAGACCCACCAGCAAGTTGCACATACAGACTTGGTTGAGCTTGCACTGGCATGCTGAGTACCATTTTGTCTTTTCTCCCTCTGACATGTCTTGCCTGCCTCTGACACTTCTTCTCTAGCTCATCATTGACCCTCTCCATCTCAAAGCAATGTAGGTCCTGCTTCATGGATACTTTCTACTCGTGGCAGTCCAAAGCAATTGATTCCCAGCACTGGCCATCAATGCACAGCTCACAAAGGTTTTTCTTGCAGACATCAACAAAATGGAGTTTGAACTGTCCAAGTTGATGTTTGCCGGTGGTTGGCTAACCATAGAGTATGTCCTTGGGGATTCGGCCCTCACTCATACAGTTCACAGAGGCTTCTCTGTCTCAGGAACACAAACTTGGCCCATTGCAGAACAGCAGAGTTCGAGACGTTGTCATACCATGTTGTGTCCAGGATACAGCAGAGACATCAAAGATGGAAACTGTTCTGTTTTCTTTCTTTCTTGGCATAAGGAGTCCACATCTTGCTGCCATACAATAGAGAGCTAAGTACACAAGCACTGTAGGTGGACATCTTTGTTAACAGAGTGAGTGCTCTATTCTTTTGAACTCTCCTTTGAAGCTTAGCCATGGCATTGCTTGCCTTTCCAATGTGAGCATTACTTTCAGGTTCCAAATCAAGATTTTGTGACACAGTGAAGCCCTAGTAAGTGAATTTTTCAACCTCTTTAAGCTTTCATCATCGGGAGGGCAGTCAACTTGGTTACCCACAACTACTGTCTTCTTTAGGCTAATGGTCAGACCAAAATCATTACAATCAGGAGAAAGGTGATCCATGAGACTTTGCAGTCCTGCTTCTGAATAACTAACAATCGCTGCATCATCAGCAAAGAAAATTTCATGGACAAGAACTTCTTGGGTTGTTGGTTCCACTTTAAGATAAGCAAGATTGAAAAATTTCCTATTGAATCTGGTCCAAAGGTATACTCCTTCTGAATAGCCACTGAATGCGTATTGGAGTAGGACAATAAAGAAAATCCTGAGAAGTGTCACAGCTAGGACACAGCCCTGTTTGACACCACTCTTGTTTTCAAATTCTTCCAAACATGACTCATCAAACTGCACCATTCTACATGTACCAAGGTGGAAGGACTTGATGATGCCCAGGCGCTTGGAACAAACCGTCTCTGCTGACCAGATTAAAGCTTTGGTGAGATTGACAAATGCCATGTACAGAGATTTCCTTTGTTCACAGCAATTTTCCTTTAACTGTCTCCAGGAGAATATCATATCTGTCGTGGATCTACTGGATCTGAAATCCCATTGTCCAGAAGGGTCTGCAGTCTTAGCAGGATAACTTTGGCAAACAGCTTCCCAAAGATGCAAAGTAAGGATATATTGCAATGCGATAGTTATTGCAGTCACTGATATCACCTTTGTTTTTGTACAGAGTGACTATGCTTGCATTGTTTATGTCTTGAGGAACTTCACCTTCTCTCCAACGCATACATATTAGTTCGTGCAGATGGAAGGGGAGGACAGAGTTTCTGCACTCTTAACTTCAGTCAGAATGCAGTCTGCACCTGGGGTTTTACCAGGAGCAAGCTGATCAATGGCTTTTTCTACTTTGTCTACAGCAGGTTCATGATGAAGTAATGTCAGGGTTGAGACGTATTCAGGTGTGTCGAGAGCAAAGTCATGGACCATGTTTTCACAAGAGTAGAGCTCTGAGTAATGTTGAACCTATCAATCCATCTGCTTATTGCAGTCATTGATTACTTCACCTGTGGAGGACTTTAAAGGGGTAATCTTGCTTGGAACAGGCCTGAGAGCTTTCCTGATGCCCCTATACATTGCTTGCACGTAGTCTCAGTCAGCTGCTTTTTGCATACTTTCGAACAGTTTTACCCAATAATTGTTTGCACACCATTTTGCTGCACGTTTGACCTTTTGCCAGATCTTTCAAAGTGCCTGTAAGTTGCAGTGGCTGTGGTCACACTTATATTTGATGAGAGCTGACTGTTTCTTTTCTGTGAGTGGGATAATTTCAGATGAGTTCTTATTGAACCAGTCATTTGAGCTGTGATGCAAGGTACCACAGGAATCCAAGGCAATTTGATAGATGGCTCCTTTGAGCTGAACCCATTTCTCCTCAGCATTATTATATGGCTTAAGATATGCTAGAGCCCCAGAGAGAGTTTTAATGAATTGAGATGATGATGAGAAGATACATCCTAAGCCGGACCTGGAAAGGCCACAGTGCTGGCTTCTACCACCCTCCTTTTTAAGAAGTACAGTTTGGAATATAAGCACAGAACTCCATGGGTCACTCTACATCCTTCAAACAGAAAGCACATTGGTTACAGGGATATTACTAGGAAAGGGCGTGATGCAGCAGAGTCCTGAATTCTAGTTCAATTCATACTAACTCTTGGATGCTTTTCACTCAAATTGTTTTGGTACCTATACACCAGGCAAGAATTCAGTGTTCAGAAACAAAATGACAGAAACAAAATTACTGTAATTTTGAATTTGGAGCTTAATCTTCTCACTTCAGGATATTTGTCCACAGCAGCATAATTTGTACAACATAGTAATGTATACATGTCCCGTGATCCAGAGGCATATCTGAGGAGGTATCTGATGTCTAAATACATCTGATGTCTAAGTAAAATTAAATAATTTCAACCAGGCTGCTGTAAATGGGATTGTAAGCAAAGGCCATGCTATTGTAGCTATGCTAATCTCAAGAGAAGCATTCTCAGACTTTACAACCCTTGTTTCTCTTATACCAACAAAGGCCTACTGAAAGCAGACTGATAAAGGCAGGGTTTCCTGGTGCAGGGCTCTGTAGGCTGTGGAAAAGGAAAGCGTTTTTTTAGGTTAAAGCACTCAGTTGAGACTCAGAGGATCATGGATCAGTTTTGAGTTCTGTTCCAAATGCCTTATCTCCAGTCATTTCTGGTAAGTGACTTCTCCAGTCATTTATTTGGGGCCTTAGCTGGAAGGTAGTATGGCCTAGTGTGGCGGGCACCAGACTAGAGAACTGATGTCTATTCTAACTGTGCCCTCATTCCACAGGGGGACTCAGACAAATCTCTTTTCATTCCCAGTGCCTCACTTTCCCCAGATATAGAATGAGATCTGGCAAAGAGCCATTTTGATCTACCAATGAAAAGCAAAACCAGAAAGGTAGGTGTTGCTGCTGTTAGCTCTGCAGTTGTCAAATGGGGAGAATCATATGGTGAATGTTCCCATAGTCTTTTCTGCTTAGCTTTTAAGCCTCAGACCAGGGACTGACTCTTGCTATGAGTATGTCAGGGCACACTGTGGCCTTCAGGCACTAATGAACTACAAATAAGAATTAAAAGCAAGTGGTATGGCAGGCATGGACGTTCTAGGGAGCACAATTTTAGAATGACCAGCTCTAGGAATCATTAACTCTTTTTTTTCTCTGTTTATATTATTCTAAACTCGGAGTGTATGCGAATTACTGATGTTTCTACAGTCTCTGAAGACATTGCTCCTTTTATTAAGATGTCATCCTCATCACAGCCATCACACTTCCTAGGACTCATGTTTTCCAAAGGTACTTCCTGTGGCACTTACACTGTTGGGCTCTCTTGGAGAAGATGACAGCTGGCTTTGGGAACTACTCTTGAGCTCCCAACAGATGCACATTCTCACAATGGTGCTGTGGCGGACTTAGCAGGAATTGCCTGGCACGACAGGCTTGGAGAACCTTGATTTTGACTGATGGAACAGCTCCACTAATCAGGTGACGGCAGGGAGGGGTTTGCCCCGCCCCTACCCGTGGCGAGTCAGAGAACCCTGGACCTGGTTTAAGCCTGCACTCTGCAGGTCCGGCAGCACTTCAGACGCAGAGCCTCCGAAGAGAATAAAAGGAATAAAAGGAGCTGTGTGCCTAGCATGTGGCAGTCATGCTGAGGGACAGAGAATAGCTTGTGTGAGCAGGTCAGCGGGGCAGTTCCAGTTGTCCTGAAGAGCCCCTCAAAGATGCATCTTGCCAGACCTGGAGCAGTGGATGGCATCTGTCCCTGGCGGTGCGCAGAGCAGCGCACAGGGCGAGACCCTGGGAGCTGTGTGAGGCAACTCGGGTCTGAAACCCCTGGCATGTGGCTAGGGAACCCAGTGGAAACAGTGTTGCACGGAGGGTCTGGGAGTAGACTGGGACTCCTGGAGCTGCTCAAGGCAACTTGGATCTGTAACTCTCCCTCACCCCCCAGTATGTGGCCGAGATCCAGAGCCGGCAGCATGGCATGGCTCAGTCTGGCGGGACCCAGATCCTGGAAGCTGCACAAGGTGACTCGCACCCATCCTTTCCTGGCACGTGGCCTGGATGCTCGTGCACGCTCAGTGTACCTGGTCCTCAGAGCTGTGGAAGGTGGCCCGAAACCCCAGCAGTGAGCAGTGTGCAGAGCCCTTGGTGCCTGGAGTGGGGCACAGGCAGTGAGGGGATAAATGGCCCTGCAAGAGCCAGAGGCCTGTGTCTGCATCAGCAGGAGAAACCCCTGGCTGGGGTGATACGAACCCCATGTCACACAAAGGAGCTATGAGTTACCAGGGAAAGAGTTCCCACAGGGCTGGCAGTCTTTGGAGAGGACTAACAAGCTGAGAGAAGGGGCCCAGGCAAGCCCAAGAGGGGCTGGGAGCTTTGGGGACTCCTTCTCCCACCCCCTTTTGGGAGTGGAGTCAAGGCTTCCAGGGTGACACCAGGGAGTTGGTACTCTTAGGGGTGGTGACACTGTACAGTGTATGGGCACCTCATATTTTGTATTTTAATGCAATTTGTTATTTAACCCTTGTATATGGTATGTATAGGTGCCTGTTCTGTTGAATTTCTTGTTCGTACTCTTCTTGTGGTTTGATAAGATTCATTGTCATTTGCCTATATTTTAACTTTTATGGACTTACCTGTGCTTACCTGTTTCAGACTGGGTATTTACCTGTTCTGGTCCCTGGGTCCATGGCAGGTGATATAACCTCCTGGAGACTATTAATAGGATATAATCTCCTATGTAGAGCATATATGCTATATATTCAGTAATAATCTGTTTGGATTGTGTATATATTTATCATTGTATATTAAATAAATCTGTATGTAGTTAAGCCATTTTTTGTCCTGCTATAGAGAATAGAGGGATCTGGGCAATATCACAGATCCTTCTTACAGCACTCCTGCCTGGCCACCCATCCTTTCTAATTGGAGAAGGGAGCACAGACTTGGACGCACCTGGGTTACACTGCAAAAGCCTGCAAACCATCCTGAGTGTGCGAACATATACACTGCGGCAGTGGTGGAGGATGCAATTTCTGTATAATTTAAATTCCATATAACCCATCCTTTGGCCACAGACAGATTGTACTATCAATCTATGGGGGCAGGCTGGTGCAAAACAGAATGGCTCCATTGCAATATCCTGCTTTACAGCAGCTGAGGATCTGGCCCTGGATTACACAGTATTCACAGCATCTGTATGTATAGGAGGACAAATCAAGGTCCCCTGTGTAAAGCCTGAGCAAACAGGCTTTGCATAGCAGATCTGCGTGGGTGTTCTGGGGTGCGTGATCTTTCCCTGCTCCCCAAAGGGAGATGGAACATAAGAGCAGCTGCAGCTGCAGGCTGTGACAGCAGATGATGCCTGTGCAATTCTCTAGTCAAATGAAAGAGTCATCAACCCTTTCTTGGCCTGCCTCAGCCCGAATCCTACATCAGATTGCTGAGTGGAGAACCATCACAGTCCACTGATCTCTGGCATCTCAGACATGAAATTCTTGAGTGCAGCTGCTCCATAGCCTCTCAGCTCCCTTTTGCACCGTGCAGTGGTTCCACCATTTTGCCACTCTGATTAGCCCATTGATTAGGGAACAGGACATTTGTCCCTGTATGTGCACATTATGACCTGCATTTCATGTGATACAGTGGGCCATTGCTTAACTGATCCCCATTTATATGAATACTCAAATGTACAAACTCCCAACCTGATTACTGGAAATACATAACAGCAGATTTGCTTACAGAAGGTAGTAGTGGAAGAAACAACGCTAAGCTCTTTGGTTTGTGTTCCGTGTAAGTTTATTGTTCCAGAAATATATTGGACTTGCAGAGTTTGAATGTGAAGCAGTTTGTCTTGGCATATCCTGAATGCGGCCACCTTAACTGAAACTCATTGGCAACATATCTGTTCTTGTCTTTTACCATATTATACTGGGATAGCTGATATCACAGGTTATAAATTTCAAACTCAGGGATTGGGGTGGGGGTGTAGATCACATGGAGCTGAAAAAAATGTGGGATTTTAAATGCTCATAAGTGTTCTAGTTTTGATATCTTGAAGGTTGGTCATATATTTAGGCCACAATTGAGATTAAACAAGAAGCCCTTAAAATTGGAGATCAAGTAAAACATTTCTGAAAAAGGAATGTGGGAATAGAATTGTAATCAAATCACAGGTAAGCTAGTTTTGCAGAAGCTTGAAAAGCAAAGAAAAAATTTCTTTGAGCAGAGGTGGACTCAATCATGGAAAATGTCAGCTCAGAAGAAGCTTGTGTCATGGTTATAAGTAATTGAAAAAGGAGGTTCAGAACAGAAATTGGAATTCAGTCATAACAATAACAGGCTCTCCACATTCCTGCTAGTGGATGTGTGCATGGATGCATGCTTTACAAAAGATGTCATACTTAAAATTTTAAGTGTCTTATAAGGTGTTCCATTATTGTGCTGCAACAAGAGAGCTCTCTGGCTAGGGACAGACATTCAAAAAGCCTGAGCCTGAATTGATTCAATCCTTGCAGGTTAGTTTAAGGGTGGCTAGGATCTGGAACCAACTTCCAAGGGAAGTGGTGCTTGCTCCTACCTTGGAGGTCTTTAAAAGGAGGTTTGATGTTTACCTATCTGGAGTCATTTGAGCCCAGTTTTGTCTCCTGCCCAGGGGGTCAGACTAGAAGATCTATGAGGTCCTTCCTGACCCTACGTCTATGAATATATGAATCTATGAAACCGGTTTGTAACCGCTAAACCGTAACATCCCAGAAATTCAGGCACATGCCTGCAGTGGCTCAAGCTAGAAGCTAGAAGAGTGCTAGAGCAGCCCTCTCATCCCTTCCAGAGCACTGAGCTGAGGGGGGCATGACCAGGCCCCGGCAGGATGCTCTGATTAGGGTGCCACCCCCAGCAACTCAGCAGGCAGTTAATAACGCAGTGTTTATCATCCCTAACTCAATGTTTATCAGCCCATTAAGAAAACAAAAGCTTCTCTCCATTAGTTCAAGCTCCTCTTAAACAACTTTTTCCAAGGAGGGACATTACCACCTACCTGTTGATTAGCTCCAAAAAGCCCTACCCTGCTTAGCAGGCAGTGGTGAGGGGAGTGGGGGAAGCCAGTCAGATGCCTGCAGTTTCTACTGGAGCTCCAGCCAAGGAGCAAAGGGGAGGGATCAGCTCTGCTGTTGAGTAGAGAGCCCAGCTCAGAGAACATGCTGGGATGCTGGGGCAGTCTGGTTTAACTTAAACCAGGAGAATTCTAGCCTTTATCAGAAGGGGCAAGGCGATTTATACCTGTTGTGTGAGGCTGTTTTTTGAGGGATAGACTCTCAGCTTCTGCAAAAACTCTCAATTACCTTGGTAGAGTTAGGTCAATTTACACCAGTGGCTGATCTGTCCCTTTGTATCCAGCATGCTTGTGCTGTTGTTGGAAACTATCAGCTTGCAGAGTTTCTTAGCAGGCAAGCTATGAGTTTAATTAGAAACAGCTTTTTAATGTATTCTGACGTTTGAGCCTCTTAGATTTGATCCAGGACTGGTAGCTTTTTTGGTGTCCATGAACTAATGTTTAACCTATAGCAAATTACAGTGGGAAACTTATGGAAATAGGTGAGAGCCACATGTGCAGTAAATGAATTCATCATGATTGAAACCCTCACAAAAAAGTCAGAATCCACTACAGTGTTAGCACAGTCCTGCAAATGCTTTACCGTGTTCTTTAATTAATAAGATAGCATTTGCTCTGTGCACAAAGAATCCAGTGCTTGGCACATCATTTTGATAGACACTAAGACAAGAACTGATTGCATAGATGGTATGATCTGAAAAGCACATTTATGCTGCAATATCAGTGACTCCAAGGCCAAAGCCTAGAGCCCTATGTGCCTAAAATGCGCACCTCAAAAAGGAAAATCATTATTATTGATGTCAACAAAGTGCTTTGTGAAGGAAAGCATTAATGTTGTACATTATAAATCAGGAACAATTTAATAAACTCTGGTATAAGTTGCAAGGGCACATGCTAGAACAATTCAGGAAGATTTTTTTAAATGACAGATGCTAAATGAATCCAGCCTGTTTGAGTCCCTGAAAAACCACTAAACCATGCATTTTGTAGTATACTTTCATCTTAGCTTTAAGACTAAGTTACAACAAGCCGTGAAGAGCAGGGGGACCTAACCCACCTTTTCTGTTAATGTTTTCTTTTTCAGGGACTCAAGCAGAGCAGAGAATTGTACTTAGGCATCTAATAGGTAGAATATGATCTCGCCAATAATGTGGGTGCCTGTAGCTAGAGCAGCATGGAACACAGCATGAGCTAACACCAGAGTGTTTACCCCTGGTCTCTCAGGCAGGTTTTGTATAAAGCACAGGCTTTCTCAGCTGTGCTGCACTCAGACCCCAAGCTAGCTGTCTTAAACTTCCTGAGTGCTGTCCTTGTGAGTTGCAGTCACAGGCATAGCCCTTGTCATCCCTAAGCTACGTGGTGGCCTCAGTTCAACAAAGCACCCTTGTTGAGGAAAACACTGGGACATGTACTTAACTTTGGGCCTTTTCAGTGTAGAAGCTTCCCATGCCTTAACAAATTCAGTTGCTAAAGCCAAACCAATGCACACCCTGTCTGGATGCTTGGGAGTTTGTTTCAAAATGCCTTATCTTGATTTAGCTTAGCTGACTCCTTACTAGCTTCCAAAAGTGGGTCACAAGAATATATGAAAAGGTCGCGAACAAAAATGGATTCTCCTTTAATGGAGAAAAACGTCAGAAACTGTGGCTTTGCCCTTGCAGGCTGGCAGAGCTCCAGCTTGCAAGGGGCAGCTTGGGACCCATCATGCCCCACACACATACCTCCTACTCCACAAATTGCAGGGTTGGAGGCTGGCGGTGGGGGCAGTGGGTCAGAAGTGTGGGGCAATGGGTTGGGAGTGAGGGGCAGTGGGTCAGGACTGGCCATCAATGTTTCCAAATGGGTCCTGGTACAAAAAAAGGTTGAGAAGCACTGAGTTAAAGTACAACAAAATTGGATATAGTCAAAGCAAATTAGTGTGAATGGGAGTTGAATTAAGCAGATGCTACTTCTTCATCATGTCTCCAATCCGACCTTTGTATATGGTCTATTCCCAATATTCTGCCCAAGCCACTGCTTTCAGGTGTTGGTGTTGCCATATCTTGTGGGGGTGTATTGGGGTGCTACAGGGCATCTCAGTCGATGATCCATTGTTTGCTTCTCCTGACAAGCACATTGGTCAGTTACATAGCGGCCCCATGATTTCATGAGAAAGTTGCTTAATTGTTTTCTTGACTCGGAGCCCTTCCAAGAACCCATTTAAACTTTAGTAAAATAGCATTCAGTATTTTTTACTACTTGTCAAATCAACCAAATATTCCTTTGTTAATACCTGGCCCAAATCCCATTAATGTATTCTAGGAGATGTGTCACATGCAGGGAGAAGAGGATCTACTGCCAGACTTGTATGGTCTATGAGTTTTGAGGTTTAATTTTCCTTCCTGAGATAATTGTGATAGAACATCTTACCCTAGGGAACTGGGTAACTTGGAACATACCATCTTGGCTGGTTCTTAGGCTATGTCTCCAATAGGAGGGCTTTCCCAGTATATACTGGTGTGCAGTACCTGCAAAGTGCTGCTAGTGGGTATGCAGTGATAGTGGCATAGTAGAACTACCAGAACCCAGCATGCAGTGAGCTATATCAGCTGTGCCATGTGCCAAGGAAGTGCCAAGGACATTCTGATGACACTGTTCTGCCCATCAGTGATCATCCTTCTCCATTCTCCTGATCAACCTGGCGATGGTGATAGAAGCCCGCAGTGCAAAACCCCGCACAGTTAGTCATCTACATTGTGTTAAGGGATTTTGAAAGATGCTTGGAAAAAGCATTCCTAACCTGAGATAAAAGTCTTGTCAGGGTTAAGCAGCCTTTTGTTTAAAACACAAGTTGCTGCAGTGTGTCAGTTGGGTTACTTGCTTGCAAAATATCAGCCGTGATTAAAAAGACAGTTTGAAAGATGAAGAGTGGATTTCACTCTAATGTAGGGGCTATGGGTATTAGCAAGCTTCGTAACATTTGTAACATTTCTCCTTTCTAAAAAAGATTAGCATATTGCTGCTAAACACTAGGCAATTTTTTTAGGTCCAAAAGCCTGACCAAAACATGTCTCTTTTGTTGCCACTAAATCCAATGAAGTAAGGCATAAGAGATAATGGAACAAGAGAGAAACTAAATATAATGAGCTTTGGTCCCTTCCTGAAAATGTGCTTCATGCAGGGGCAGATCTAAGATATCCCAAAGGAGGATGCAGGAGCTGCAACCTGCACTGCAGGGATAGCTGTACCCCTAGCTCCCAGCCTCCTCTGTATCCACTGATGCAGGCAGACTTCCCTCAGGAGCCCCCAGGGATTTTTTCCCTCTCTCTTTCCTTTCTTTTCCCCACTCCCCCACATGCTGCTGTTGCTTTCCCTGCTGTTCCAAGGGATCTAGTTCTGTTACTGGCCACTGCTGCTGGGCTGTGCTGAAACTGGCCTCATCTAAGGATCGGGACAGCAGCAACAGCAGGGCAAGACAGTAGTTTCCCCCTCCCTGCCCCATCCCCTAGAAGCAGGCATGGGGAAGGGAAAGTAGAAAGAGAAAGTGATTAGCAATCCCACAGAGTCCTGTTGTTGTGATTCTGGACTGCAAATCTCAGACACCTTGGGGGCAGCAGCAAGAATAAGGGACCACACAGTCCATGCTGGCTATGTGCCAGCGAATTGTACTGTAGTGCCCCCCAGCTTCTGGCCCGAGCCACTGCAGGCGTGTGGCTGCATTTCCTGAATGAAAGGTAAATGTCTGTTCACTTCTGTTTCAGTTTAATCTCTGCATCTTAGACTAACCTGCAAAGACTGAGTTAATTCAGCCTCAGGCTTTTTGACTGTCTGCTTAGCCTGTGGGTCTAAAGGGCTTCTCTGAATAGTGCTGAATGCCTGCATTGGAGCTCAAACTGAAGTTCTGCTGGCTTCAATGGAGCTACATTAGTTTACACCAGCTGATGATCAGACCTCTGTTTAAGAATATATTACAATTCTTGTCTGGTTGGCTTTCTTTTGTAATTGATATGCTACATTTTTAAATGATACTAAAACAGGAGGCAGAGAGGAGAGAATGTGGTGATCCGCCAGAAGCTGTTAAGTTTTTGATAGTTTTTCATGTCAGTGACAGGCAATTAAATAGCAACAGTCTAGATATTCAGCTGGTATAAACTGGTATAGCTTCACTGACTTTAGTGGGTTTGCACTAGTTGGATCTGACCCAACATCTTATTAATTCAGCATCAAGGGTTAATAAGATTCCATCCTGTTTGGGTTGTTATCTCTTATTTTTAATTTAAATAGCAGCTCTCTGCATACACACACAGACATGCACACACACATATGCAAGTACACAGATTTATACAAATAGCTATGTTAATGTTAAAGCAGTTTCATTTAGTGCACAGCAGTGGGTAAAATAGAAGTATTTAATTAAAATGGAATTTTTCAGAGGTTGCAGAGAGAATATTTTAGATTAGATTTCAGTTGCTGATATGTGTAAATTCCTTGTTGCTTTTGCTGTGTCCTGATTAGGTAAGGAAGGGATGAATTATTTAATTTGATTGCTCAGAAACATAAGCAGTGCATCCCATGTCATTTCACTGGACTTAGTGGTATAAACATGTGGTAATATTTCTAATGATGGGGATTGCTTTTCAGTTTGGGGATTCCCTGAAAAATTTCTATAGTGGGTTTTCTCTCAGCTTTTATTTTCCCTGGGGCAAACTTGTCCCCACAGGAAACAACATCAATAATAAAACAAACAAACATGCAAACAACAAAGGGTTAACTTGGAACCTACAGTCCTCCCTTAGACCTGGAGAGGGCAACCTTAGCTTTGTGATGCTTCCTCATCCCTATAGCCTTCCCTTCCTCTCAGCTCCCCTCTTTCAGAGCTTTTAACTTCCTCTGGGGCCAGGCAATCAACCCTGTCAGCTGGCCCTGTGCCCCTGAGCAGGCAGGTTATTACTCATTAACCCCCAACAGCTGGGCTCCCAGCCCTGAGCCATGCACCCAGTTACAATTTCCAAGTATGGTAATACCTGCTCAACATCAGGACCTTTTTGTGCAAGGTGCGGTATGGTTTCCTGTTAGCTTTCTGTCCACTGCCTCTATGGTCCATAACTGCATGACACCTTTTACCGTAATGTGTTTATCAGGGGCGATGCATAGGGGGCGCACATGGGTGCATGTGTACCCCTGCTTGTGGCAGTCACCCCCTGCAAAAAGGCGCCGCTGGCATTGTAGTTGCCGCTTGCCACCAGCATTGTGCGGGTGGTTGCTGCTTGCCACCCTGCTGCCGTCATCTGCAGGAGCTCCCTGCTCCCCACTGCTGTGCTCCTGTTGCTGCCAGCGCAACTGTGCCCCGCCAGCCACTGGGGGCACGCACCGTTCATGGTGTTCACGGTTTAGGTGTGATGCAAGTACACCTTCCTTTCATTTTGCCTTCCTGTAATCTCTTTGAGAGAGAGAGCTCCGTGTGTATGCCAACAAATAGCAGGTGGTCAAGGTCACAGATGGTAAAAAATGTTAAGAGGTTGAGGATAGGTAGCACAGTATCACTTATACTTAACCAATTTAGCTCCCCAAAATCTGCCAAGTACAATTTGGGACTATTTGCTCTTGGTAAAATCAGTGCCACATCAAATGGAAGTTTAAAAATATGTAATTAAAAATTATTTTATGAAAGCTGCCCTGACCTTCACAACCTGCTGAACATCTACACATCATGTGCATTACCTGGGTGGCAGCTTCTGGTATTACAGTCACACAGCAAACACGGTCTGTTCTTCCAGAGCCAAGAGGGTACTTCTAAATTAGTTTTTTTATCTTTTCAAATTGCAGACTCTGTGTCTTCAACACCCTTGTAACACTAGCATATAGTAAGGACAGATTGCCTACCAGTTGTGGGGTACCAGCCTGAGATCTGGAGAAATCCAGTTTTGCTCCTTGTCACATGTGAGTCCTTGGGCAAGACTTATGGTCTCTCTGTGCCACGGTTCTCTGTTGGCAAAATTGGGCTATTGACTTAGGGGTGTTGTGAGAATAGATTCATTAAAGACTTTGGGTACTCAGAGCTATGGAGGAGTGTGTGGAATAGATGAAGTTCAGAAAAACATTTTCAGCACATGTAAGTCTATCATTATTCAACCAAGCATGCCATTGACTTTAATGGGGCTTATTCCTGTGCTGAATGATTCTGCTGAATGTAACCAGACACATTTTGAAAGCAGGTGCACTTCAGATCTTCCAATTTGGAGAGTATAATGCTTGTATTGCACCATAGGGCACCCAAACAACCTTCAACTAAATACTCTGACCCATAAACTTGGCTTCACTATGGCCAACTCACAACCATCTAAGGATCTGTCCTTCTGTAGCCAAACAGAAACTCTCCTTCCATTCCTGTGCATCATATTCTAGATTTTCTCAGGGAGTCAGTTGAGCCCTGCCTTTCATAGCTTTTGTAAGTTGGACGTGCATTACTCAGCTGTTACTGCATGTGTTGGATTTATTGGGAGTTTAGGATATGTCTGTAGGGTAGTCACTTCAGACTAGCTAGCTCCTGCTGTGGTAAAATGTGTCCTTTGCAACCACCTGTTCTGGGAAGTAAACATTATCACTGAGGAATCTGGAAAGGCCCATCTAGCCTGTCGCAATACAGCAGAGGCCAAATGGTACCCAGCATAGAGCTGACCAATGTCTTTGATGAAAAGATGGCTTTTTAGCCAAAATTAAGTTTCAGGGAAAACTTCTGTTTTGGCCTAACTTCTCTCACATTGTGGTTGAAAAACCAGAAACCCAAACCCAGAGCTTTCATTGGCTGATTCTTTGAGGGTGCAGGGGAAACAGTACAGTGGGCAGCCCCATGCTGCAGCTCCAGTTTGAACCTTGAAGGGGGGTACACCATATCAGTATGCCGGGGTCCCAGTTGTCTCAAATTCCCTGGATTTGTTGCTTCAGTCTCATGCATTCACATTTTCATTTGCTCATGAAAGCACAGGAGAAAAGTATTAAATTATATGGATCTCAGTTACTGCATATATTCTGTGAAATCTCTACCCTGTGGATCTCATCTCTTGGAATATCACAAGACCAATATGCAAAATATTTTTTCTTTAAATGCCCCTCTTAAATGCAGCTCTGGCCACTGAATGTTCATGCAACACTAGCAGAAAAAAAAATCTTCTCTGAAAAAAGAGGTCTGTGTATGCCATTGAATGAGAGCCTGTGTTAAGCATCCTTCCAAGGGTAATAGCTGCTCAAATATATCAGCGTCTTCTGGGATCAAACCATGTAAAAAACTGTGATGGCAAAGAAAAATTGCCCCTTCCCCACAGGCAGCATGCCCAAGCTAGTAATTATTTCTAATGGGAATTTTTCTAAATACCCAAATAGGCTACATTGCTTTCTTTGTGTTTCCAACTTTCTTCCACCCTGTGCCCTTTCACCCAGATTGAACTTGTCACAGCACTGGTGGCCAAAGTTGAATATGCCAAGAGGTAGTGTAGCCTCCTGTCCCTGCCAGCAACAAGAACTAAAAGAGGCATCCCTTTTGGAGTCAAACTAGACACAGAACTATCCTGGAGCATTAGTTTATTCTAGAAAGGGCTAGTGACAAATTCTTGTTTGAGGTATAAAATTCATTAGAATGATTTATTTTATTCATATGTATTTTGAAAATAAAGCCAGAAGTACCCTAGCATCATGCCCAGATTTGCAACTTAAAATAGTGTGGAGCCTGGGAGACCTGTCAACCCAATAAGCATAGTTAAATCTATCCCCTACACATAATGACTGACAGGCTGAGGCTAGTGGAGTAAATGGCTGTTTCTAATTAGCACTTGTTAAGAGACTCAGAGAAGAAACTGATGGCAGTTGGCTCTTTCGCTAATCGCTCTGTGACTTCCAGATGACCCGCTGCATTGTGAGGCATCTGCAGCTTGACAAACTCTCTGGGTTGCCACTGACTGACATTACCTGCTCCTGCATCTGGATAATTACCTACTACACTGTGGCAGCATCCACTGAGGAATTATTCATAGCCATTAGTAAAAAATGCCATCTTCCAAACTCTTAAATGAGGGGGAAAGAAGAAGAAAGAGGTGATAATGGTTTTGTGTTCAAACAAAGATAATTACCACTATAGAATTCCACTAGAAAATAAAGCTGCAGTTAATAATTAATTGCCAAACTACAAAGCAGATTAGCAGGGCCACGGTTCATAAATGTTGCTTTGGTTCAGGTTATGGATGGGTTGCTGCACACTTGCCTCACTGCAAGAGGAATCACAAAGCAGGCAACAGGAGAGTCTAATTGTTTGACAACTTGTGAACCTTCTGCTCAGAAGGAAATCATTATATGGCCTATGGAATTGGCAAGCGTCAGGAAGAGATTGCTACTCTGCTATCTCCGTGATCTGCTTTAGGATGTGATACTTCAACAGGCTTGCTCCTAGAAGTGATACTGGAATGTCTGAGTTACAATTTTGATGTTTTATGGCCATTCCTAGAAAAAAATTAAGGGAGGAGATGTTGCAGAACAATGCAATGAAGTGCAGATGAAATCCTATTCTCCCATCAAATACATGAAAAGTCATAATGTGCCCATCCAGGGCTTCATGCCAATGAGAATAAAGGGGCCTTTCCCTTCACCTGAAAGGGCATTATATCATACCTTTGCTCTAAAGGGATGTTCCATAGAAGGAGATTCTGAATGAAGTGGGTATCCTGTAACCATAGCAACAGGTTTGGGTCAGTGGTAATTAGTGGCCCCAGCAAAGGCAGAAAGACAAACAACCAGAGTGTATTGGGTGAATGGATAATGGAAGTGCAGTCAGGAATAGCAGGCAATGAAAGTTTTTGTCACAATTCAGGCTAATCAAAAGGGGTATGGGCCAAAATTCTTGGGTGACCTGACCACAAGGGTTATACACTAATATAGCATTCAGATTGTTAGTTCTGTTATCTCTGTACACATCTACCAGCTCTGAATTGATGGCAGTCTCCTGAACACAAGGCTGGGAGGGGTCTCCCAGCTCACTAGACAAAATTTCCTGCCTTCAAAGACAAGTCTACTGTATGCTCCCCTTCATGAGCTTATTGAAACCTGTCTTAAAGCTAGTTAGGTATTTTGCCCAAGCTAGTCATATTTAATTTTAAAAACACATTTGCAAGATGCTAAACTGAGATCAAGGTCATATTTGTTTTTTTTTTAATTGATGGGGTGACCTTTTATCAGAAAACAATTATACTAAGTTTATATTACATTGGTTTGGAGTGATCTGCAGTGTGCCAATATAACAAATCTATGTCTGCTTGTATACCAACATAACTGGGACCAAAACATCATGAGTTTAACCTGGTTCATCCAGGTTTAAAGTTACAGATGCACAAAACAGTTGCATTGTTTTTCCTGAGACTTATTCTACAGCATAAGTCCTAATTTCTCTTTAAAAATGGTATCTTGTTAAGTTTGTTCATAGCCTTATTTCTCCCACCTGGGCTTCTACAAAAAGGATTGCTGTGTTCTATTCTGTCATTCCCAATACAAATTGGCATTGCCCAACAAGTGGAAATCAGCAAGTTCAGATTCATGCCAGTGGCACAGGGTACCATGGGTGCCTAAAATGGCTTTGAAATGCCTTGGCAGCCACTATAAAAGCCTGGAAGTCTGTGAGGAAAACTCAGAGCAATGAATGGGCAAAGGCACTGGAGGTATAAATAAATGTCAGTGAATATAAATCTTAAACAGAAATTGTTGAGCACATGCTGAGCATGGGACACTGGTAAGTAATGACAAGCTTGCCCTTTTTTTTTCCCTGCCTGCAGTTACCAGAATTACAGATTTAATCAGGATGCATTGGTAGGCAAATATTTGGACTGGGCTATGGAAAATTCCACTGCCCCCACTATTTAATGTGGTGGCAATGGGGGATGGGAAAACAAGCAGCTCATGCAGCGTGCATGCTTGAATTATTTTTATGGTCTTCTGACTCTTGTCTTTTTTCTTTTTACCTTTCTTTTTTTAAGTGAGACTGCCACAAAAGTTGTGGGGCACTAAGAAGCACTGGCTTGTATCCTCCTCTCCCCTCCCCCACTGCATAGTAAATGGGATGTCTTTTGGACCGAATGGCTGTCTCATAGTTCTCCCAGGGAAGATTCTTGCTTGAAGGGACACTTCACTTTTCCTTCATCATAGAACTAATGGAGAGGTTATCATGCGGGCAGGGACAAACTGAATTTGTGTATGGATGCTCATTAATAATTAGTATTGTATTCAATTAAATAGCTCCTAAAAAGGTGCAAGGCTATTTGTGAGGCACAGAGCTGAGTTGCAATTTACAGTAAGGCCCCTCTATACCACTAGCAGCGTAGAAATGCCTTAAGGCATATTTCAAGTATTATTTATGCCCATCTCTCAGCCTCTTTTTGCTGTTTAAGGAGGCCTCCATAAGGGTCAGGATCAAGTCCTGAGTTCCTTCCCCAAATTGAGTAGTCTAAGTTCCTGAAATACACCCACTGTGGTAGAGCATCAGTGTCCCTAGAACAGGGGTGGACAAGTATTTTGATTGGAGGGACACTTAACAAGTTTTGGTGAGCTGTCAGGGCTGACAGGTGCCCCACCACCCATTGCCATCTTGGGACTAGAAGTTCCGCCTCCACCCCCTAACCTTTGCCACCAGAAGTCCCTCCTCTTACCCCTGGAAGTATTCCTTTTGGGAAAGGGGTTTGTGATCTTGGAACCAGAAAATCCCCCAAATTGTATAGTAAAAATTAAACATCTACAATAACATTTTAATTTTATTTCAAAAAATATTTTGTCCTGATTTGTGCATGTTTGTATTGTGTATACAGAGGTGATTGCATAATAGCTCAAAATGACGTCTTATCCTTGTATATTGTAGTGGGGAGTGTGGAGGTCTGTAGGAGGGTATAGGTGGGTGGGTATGGGGTTTGTGAAGGGCGGTAAGTGAGTATGTATGTATGTGGGGTATGTGGGAGGCTGTATGGATGTGGCAGGTGGGGATGGGGGTGTGCAGGGCTGTGTTTGTGGGGATGTATGGGTGTATATGGGGTTTGTTTGAGGCTGTGGGTATATGGGGGCTTGGGTGTGTGGAAGCAGAGAGTGTGTGGGGGCCCCCCCTACAAACATGCCCCCCATTGCACACAGGCTTTGCTGCCACTAGCAGCAGCAGGCAGAGCCCCCCCAGTGGTGCATGGTCTTGGCAAGCCCCAGGACTGCAAGTGACCAGGCCACCAGCTCCATTGTGCAGGGCTCACATAACCAGGCCCTACACCGCTGGGGGAGCCCCATGCAATGAAGCCGGCAGTGCAGATCATAGGCCAGAGCAGCAGAGAAGGATGGAGCTGGCCCTGCTTTATAGCATGGAGCTTCCCACCATTCTTCATGACTTGTGTGTAACAGTGAGCGGGGCCAGGCCACCAGGTTCATCACACGTGTGCTCCCCCCAGTAGCACACGTGGCTCAGGTAGAGAACCTGGGAACTGCATGTGAGCCCCACATGATAAAGCCAGGCAAACCCCGTGCCTCCACTGGCCCAGTCTCCATGTTTCTGCCACCCCTCCCTGGGTCCTCACTGGTCCCGGCCCCCGCACATTGGTGTGGGTCCTGTGCTCCCGCCCAGCTGCTGCTTTGCTCCTGCCTGCCACTGCCATCACTCCCCACCCCCCACACCTGCATCCACTGCTGCTGCCATTGCTATCACCACCACTCCCACCTCCTGCTGCCAATGCCACTACTTTCTCCTGCCCCACTCTCCTCATTATGTCTTGTGAAAGTCTGGTCCTTATTCATGTACCTAAATGAGAGCTGAGTTTCTTACAAACATCTGGCACCCTTTCCCCAATCTGGACCCTGAAGTGCTCGGCCGTGTCAGAGCTGTGAAGACACCACACACTTCTGACACTCATGTGAGCAGGAGAAAAGTTAGGCCAACATGAAGTGCAGGGAGAGATGCTTTATAGCTTTTGTGATGTAAGGAAATATCTTTTGGTGACTGAAATAAAACCCACGTGGATTTAAATTCTCATTTATTCCATGGCTCCTGTACATCTCTGGCAGTATGAAGGGCTCATAGAGTTGCTACATATGAAATGTATGGCCATGTTATTTCTATTGATGATAATAATCAATGATTTATTATTTTGTATGCACTGTGGTAGCCTGCAGGAGTCCCAGCGTTGGTCCAGGACCTCATTATGTAGGTGTATAAACCTAGAAGAAAAAGACATACCCAGGGGAGGCATTCTACAACCATAAAAGTGTGTAAGGGTCTTAATTTAAATGAGAATCAGACATGCAGGTGTTCCCTTATGACTGTAACTAGATGCCAGCATAAGTCAGCTCAGTAAAGGCCAGGAACTCTGCATTCTTTGCCACCTGGTAACCTGTGTCTCTCTTTGGTAGTTGGCCATTCTCATTAATGACTGGTATTTCAACACAGAAAACATATTGGGGTGATTTTTGCTTTTGTCTGAAGTTTTTGCTGCATTTTTGAAATTCTGAAAGAGAAATGTTCTTAGTTGTTAGAGCAGTTTATCACATCACCAAACAGATGGAGTATTACAAGGCAAATAATTCACACAGCAGCAGAAAGCTTGAAAGACCTTTTCAAATTCTAAATGAGGTTTACAGTACACACGTGAAATGTCATGAAAATCAGATGTGTTACTTCAAAGAGTTGTTTACATGTTTAACATGAATGCATAGTGTTACGGATGATTTTGATTAGTAAGGTAATTGAAGGACAAAAATTGACAGTGGTGGCTGGCTCTTCTCAACTCCCACTACTTTAGAAGTAGCCAAACTGAATTCAGTGGAGATTAACCAAGCCAAAGAGAGGAAATTGCAATAGTTTCTGAGGGCCTTTAGTGTCCATGGGTGCATAGAGTGAGTGGTTGTGCTAGCTTCTCTATCATATTTTGCCAGCAGACCTCATGTATATTCTGGAGATATGAAATGACCCTCCATCCTTTATCAGTCTCAGCCTGCATATGAAAGGGTCAGTTCAGATGGTGGATTTTGTGATCTAGATAATTATATATCTTAGGAATGGGATTAAGGTTTACCAATTCATTCTACAAAACAACCACGTAGTTGAACAGTTTAGTTACTAATATCCTGGATTACACTTGTTATAATATGCATAGCCTTTAATAATAATAATAATAAAATCATCCCCCACACTGGATTCCATACCTCTGGCATATGTATATGTTTTGTCCATTAGGTGACAGTGCCTTGAGGGAATTTAAAGCTGTTAGAACTCATCACATGGAACAATAGGTGAGTTTTTGTCACTCCATTTTTTTTTTAAATCATGGTATCGTGACTTTTAAAGGGATTCTCTCTTGCTCAACCACAAGTCATTGGACTTAGAGCAGGAATTGCAGGATGAAATCTGTGATGTGTGTGTTTTGGCAGGAGATCAGGTTAGATGAGCCTAAAGCATAATCTGTGGATAATGGTCATATAATTTATTAATTCAAGAAAAAAATAGTGCTACACTACAACAGTAGAAATAAGAACAAATTGAACAGAATGGTGAAGTTAAAGCAAAATCTGTTTCTCAATTACAGAGAGATGTGTGTCAGCAAATCAGACTTAATTTGCTGTATAATTTGCTGCTTCAACAAGATTATGGGAAGAAACAATTTCCTCTATTTTAGCTGTAAATTTTTCATAAATGGGTGAACTATTAAAATGGTGTTTTCATATGTGAGTGATTAGACTTATGTAAAACCACAAAATAACTAATGGTCCAGTGCTTGGTATTGTGAAGATAATAGCTTGTGCTCCCCATCCAGCTTATTACTCAGCATTGCATTATTATGTAAACCCTTTGAATTGCAGGAGAATGAGGAAATCTGGTATAAAATGCTGTGGCATATATTGTAAATTGCTTATGTTTTCAAATCTTCCATATAGAAGCTGAGGAGAAGAATTTATAAATTTTTAAGTCCCACCGAGATGTTCACAATCTTTATACAGTATTTAAATAGCCTTATGTTCTCTGACAGCATATACCCATAGGCTGGTCGCTCTCTTTTAAAAGGAGAAACTGTGGGAGGCTTTGAAACTGTTAGGATTTGTATTATTTTATGACATGGTATTTAGTAAAGTGGGGAATTCTTGAAGTGTTGGGGTCTGTGAAAAGAAAGTAATTTAAGATCCAGGGTAAAACAAAAGCTGTTCTGAAAATTAATTTACCTCCTGAAAATTGATTTATATGCCTGCATTCTAAGTTAAACCAGGTTTTGCATTTATTTGACTACTTCACACAAACTAGTTTGAAAATGCTCTGGTTATTACATCCCAAAATTTGTTAGAGGAATTATTACGGTGGCAAAGCAAAGCATTCTGAAAATGTCAAAAATAAGGTTGCTTGTGCATATTTATTTTTACCATCTTGTACATAATGAAATTTTATAGCCATACTTTTTCCCAGAAAAATCCAGATTGGGATGAATGGAAATATTTCATGAATGCCAGTGACTTGTTTTAGTTGTGAGGAAACATGCCTAAAGTAAATATTAAAAAAATCATCAGATTTCAAATGGATGTTTTTGGAATAAAATATTTCAGTGTTCCATTTTAAATGGCATTTGGGGGAGGGTGTTGTTTTTTTTTTAAAGAAACAAAACATTTAATTCCACCCAAAATGTTTTCAGCTGGGCAAAAGTTTTCATTTTGGAAGTCCCAGCAAACCCAAGAAAGTAATTATTCACACAGCTCTAACTGCGACAGCCTGTTTACACAATCATTTACTATAGTGTCCTCAGGGCCCCTGTCCTGACTAGAAAAAACAGTCAAAAACAGACTGAAATGATGCTGTTTTGTATGGTTTCCACATGAATCCCCAAATAGGGTCCAGGTTTCCTTGAAAGAGCCTCTAGATTGGAATGAGTTATGATTTTATAATAGAACCACAGCTCTAATTATTACATCATCTGGACTTGTGCACTGCCTTGTATCATTAAGGATCTAGTTCTGTGGCCTCTCCTCTTATGAGAAGGCCCATCTAAGCCAATGGAATTGCTTAGAGGAGCAGAGGCACTAGGATTTGGGTTTGGGTTTTCACAGTGACTGACCTAAAGGGTGAACTGTTAAGCTGTCTTTAAAATTCAGTGGAAGTTGACCCCTCCTTTCCTTGGGTTCTTTTAAAATCCCTTCTTTTATTGGTACACGGTGAAGTGGTATAACTTGCTGACCAATGTTCCCTCTAAGAGGCAGCAGCCCATGAGCGTGCTGCCTTGGTCCGTGAGTGCACAGCCTCAGTCCATCATGGGACACTTACCGAAGGGAGCTGGGGGCCAGAGGCCAGAGGCTGAGACCAGGGGCCAGAGGCTGGAGCCGGGGGACAGGGGCTGGAGCAGGTGGCTGGCACGGGCTCTGCCAGCTATGGGGAAGTGCTCCACTCCCCCACATCAGGGTCAGGGAGTGGAGCAGTCCCCCAGAGCTGGCAGAGCCCATGCCAGCCACCTGCCCCAGCCTCCATCCCTGCCTTGCCTCACTTCGGGAAGGAGCCACTGCCTGCCCTGAGTGAGGCTCTGCCGGCTCCGGGACACTGCGGGACACGCTCCCTGAGGCCACGCCGGGGAGTGGAGCAGTGTCCCAGAGCTGGCGGAGCCTCACTTGGGGCAGGCACCAGCTCCTCCCCAAGGTGAGGCAAGGCAGGGACGGAGGCTGAGGCAGGCAGCTGGCATGGGCTCCGCCAGCTCCGGGGGAGTACTCCACTCCCTGGCCCTGATACAGGGGAGTGGAGCACTTCCTTAGAGCCAGCAGAGCCCATGCCAGGCTCTGGCTCCAGCCTCACCCAGTGCGCAGCCTTGAAAAGGCTGTGCGCGGCCACACTTTTAGTTGTGCATGGCCATGCACGCGCACACCTTAGAGGGAAACTTGTTGCTGACATGTGCAGCCTTTGTCATACAGACTTCAAAAAACACAGAGGCACATAGACAAACTGGTAATGGGCAACTGTCAGTGAGAATCTCTGAATGAAATCATGGCTCCATGGAAGTCAGAGGCCAAGCTCTTATTAACTTCACTGAGGTCAAGAGTTCATCCTTAAACTTGAACTGTACCCACAACAGTACCATAAGGTGCTGTCTTTTTTTTTTGCTTTGAGTTAAAAATTCCACTTGTCGAGTTATTGTGGGCTGCTAATGTTAATAGCAAAGTTATCTTTGGCCACAGAGGACCCTGTGTTCCCAGTTATCTCTGGATGAAGCATTATTGTGGTCCAGAGAGACACTGGCATATGATAGCCATATGGAGCTGTCATTTGTGTGCAATGGGTTGTTGAAAAGGCAGGATAATTACCTATGGTTTGTCAGGAGCCATGCTGAAAAATAACCCTGGGTGATAATGACATCTTTGGACAGGGTCTTGCATGCAGGAGAAGCTAATTCAGGTGCCACCTAATTTATAGTTATTTCAAAAGATTTGGAAAATCATTTCACTCATTGCCACAGGATTTGCTACACCTACAATGTCATGAGTGTGAGTGGATGTTTCAGTGGAGTACCAGATGCAGAGAGCTCCACTGGGATGTGGAAGGAAAGACTGCTCAGTGGTGAAGGTGCTGGATAGGCAACTGGGAGACCCAGGTTCAGTTCCCTGCCCTGCCACTGGGAGGTGAGTGGGGAGAGGACAGCATGATATAGGATGCAATCAGAGTGTGGAGTTGAGTATGAGGCCCTTGTCTGGTGGGGTGTGGCACAGCGTAGTATAAAGCATTTGCTGAAGTCAAGCAGGGTTGCTAACCCAAGAACATTGTTTTTACTGACAACCAAACTTTTTTACTGTAGTTGAAAAATTTGCACTCTTCTAACTGGGACGTAACAGCTGGTTAGGGCCTGACAGAAGAGTTACATTTACATGATGTAAAACATATATTAGTAAAAACATGGCAGTAAAAAAAGGTTGGCTGTCAGGAAAAACGCTTGCAGATTATCAGTAAAAGAATTTTATTGGGTTGGCATGTCTGAGGGATGGACCACTGTAGGCATGCCCCATTCACATATTCTCCCTCTGAAGCATGAACTACTTGCCACTGTCAGAAACGGGATTTACTGGGATAGATGGACCATTAGTCTGACATTATGGTACTGCTTATGTTCATAGGCAAAACGCTCTCATCAAGGACCAGGTTCTGTTAACATTACTTATATATGGAGCAATACCTCCAGAGTAAGGTAAAAGAATGGCAGAAATCTGGCCCTGAGCAAGGGTTCAAAACACAGCTTTTAGTGGCATCTTTTGGTAGAAATGTCTATTTAAACAATCCAATCACTTCCCTTTGTAAGTAGTCAACCTTGGAAATTTTCCTTAGAAAGAGTTCTGTCTACATTTTATTGCCAGTTTACAAGTGACCTGTAGGTGGTTGCACTGCCTGACAAATGGTAAAGATTAATTTGATGACTGAGGGTGCAATTCTGCTTTGAAAAATAAGAATACGCAATCAAACTGCTGGTTTGAAGTTCCATCCAGGCATTCTGCTGAAAGAGCATTCTGTCGGCAAATGCTTTAGCTAAATGTTTTCTTCATATTTCTCTGCTTAGCATCACACTGAGGAAGGCATTTTGCCAAAACCTTTGTCTGCAGAGTGTTGTTTGTTGGGCTTTAGATTTATACCTAGGCAATTTGAAATGCGTTGCATTTTCCTTGACCCCTCCAAGTACAGCTTGTTACCAGAGGAGCAGACTTAAGTGCTTTGGGGTTTGAGTCATAAGGCCCAGATTTTCCAAAAACAACAAAGAAATCACAAGTGGCATAGTTTTGGGATATTCTTCTTGGAGCCCCTTAAAGGAGCATGATTTTCAGTAGGGCTGTGGGAGGGGCCTGAAAGACTGTTTCCCACAGAGAATGCCTTCAGGTGGGCACCTAGAATCATGAGTCACTTTTGAGAATCTTGACCAAGGTCCTCTTCCATGGATTAAATCATGCTTTGTTTTGGGGGCCTCAGTATACATTATCCAGCATTATATGGTATCTTGTGCCCAGATTCTCTTCCACCTATTAGAGAACTGAGTGGGTTCAGGTTCGATTCTGTTCCATCCTGATCATGTCCTGAAAATCCATTAATTCCTTGTTAGCACACCATCACCTTACCCTTGAGACTGAGTCAAAAATAACCCAAAAACAGTGAGGTGGGAGAGGAGCTACCCACCTTTGGATTAACCAGGACCCAAGCAGGATGGAAAAGAATCACACTTAGGCATTTAAGTGGACTGAAGCACCTAACAGGTTGAATAGAATCTGTCCCCAAGAATATCAGTAGACAGCCATCGATCCTATGGATCATGGTGCACGTGTAAACGGTCTAGCCAGGTACCTCATGTATCTGCTTGTACAGAGTCCTGCAACCATCACACCAAGACCTTCAAGATGTACACCTAGCAAGAATATGGTGGAGTGGAGACTGTCGTAGACCTACCATCCCCCCTTTAGACCACTGAGACAGAGTCCAAAGGCCAGACCGAGTCCAGATGTTGTGTGTCTCAGTGGTTGTAGCTTCTTCCAGAGAGCAACAGATAAGAACTGGTGCTGGCTGCCTATTTTTTTCTTTCATTTTCTTTTATTACAGCTAGAAAATGACAACCTGGTACATATTATTTCAGAATCTTTGTAAGCATCCACCACCTTTTCCCCTTCCCAACATTTATCCTATGTGATGACAAAATTCAGTGTTTCTGAACAATCTTTTAGGGATTATGGCATGCAAGCACCTCTTTATATTGCTAGAGAGCAGCTTTGGAATCTGAGATTTGTTGCCTTAAAGTAGCATTTAACACAAGCCTGTGGCTGTGGCTGAGACATGGTAGTTTGGTTACTAAACAGGTAGTGGCAATCTAGAGCAAGAACTAGGTAGAGCCTTTATACTGGTTTGCAGGCCTCAACTAACAATGGTAGGAGAGCATCAAATCCTGCAGCAATTAAAGGTCAGCAAAGCGGGATTTTTTTTTCTTTGCCAAATACTTTGCCAGCTGTTGCTTACTAAAATCCTGCATCCTAGTGGAGTATTTTTTTAAAACTGTTTGAGGGTTCCCTGTACCTGACACAAGCCTATACTTAATTCATTTGCCAGCGAAGGCAAAATGCACATCCACTAGAGTATGTCATGCCCATTTGGAAGAAGAATGATAGGAGGTCCCAGTATGAAATATTTTTGTAGTTTATCCTGAAACTTATAGTGAAAGAAGTTAAATTTGCCAGCATTAATCATAGCAGGGAATGGGTAACAAACCATATAATTAATATTAAGAGCTAACACATAACAGTTTGGTTACAAAACCGTATCCACAGAATCCCCTTTTCTTACGAATTCCTGATTCTGAACCACATTTACCACTACGCGTGAGCTGGAGCTTGAACAAAACCCTGGCAGGTAGGTTTTTAGTTTGCAATTACCTGGAAAAATACCTTTTTATATTTTCCCCGTCTCCTCTCCCTCCCTTGCCCCCCCATCCGCAGATCATTTAAAAGTGACACATGATTAGAGCTGTAAAGATGCTAACTAAGTAGCCTTTAACAAAGAGAGCCAAGAATTTGTGGGGTGATATCTTTTATTGGACCAACTGTGTGGTAGATATAGGAAAGCTTTCAGGTATTGTGGTCCCCTTTCTGAGGCCTCATCAGAGACAGCAGTTTTTTGTTCTGAAGGGACATTGGCAGAGTTTAAAGAGTTTGCAGGGAAAAGAAGCCCCCATTGGAACCTGCATAGGAACCTGCACAGTTCCTAATGCAAAAGAGCAGGACTTGGGTGACCACCAGTATCTGGGGGAACATTTGTTCACCAGACCACCCCAAGGGATGACGAGGTCAAACGGTCACAAACTCCTGCAAGACCGTTTCAGGCTGGACATAAGGAAGAATTTCTTTACTGTCCGAGCCCCCAAGGTCTGGAACAGTTTGCCATCGGAGGTGGTTCAAGCACCTACATTGAACACCTTCAAGAGCAAATTGGATGCTTATCTTGCTGGGATGCTATGACCCCAGCTGACTTCCTGCCCTTCGGGTGGAGGGCTGGACTCAATGATCTTCCGAGGTCCCTTCCAGCCCTAATGTCTATGAAATCTATGATTTTCCCTGAAATAAGTTAAACTAGCTTGGAGGTTTAAGAATGTCGTTGTTCTGAGTTTTGGCCACTGTTTTAGAACCTGGTCCTCTGAGGAATTAGGGGCTAAATATTCAAAAGTGCTTGCGGGCAGTTAAACCCCAGGAACACGTGGGTAGGTTCAGGAATACCAGTGGATTGCATTGGCAAAGCACTCCTGATATGGAGACAGATATCCTGGCATAGCTACAATAGATACCAGCACAGGAAAACCACCAGCTGGGAACCAAACAAGCTATAGTGACAAGGGCCCAGTTCAGTTAGTAAAACTTCGTGTCCAGTAGGGGATGTCTTCCTGTGCAGCTAATATATTTCTGCATGCCCATGACTGATGTGCCTAGGCTGGTAGAATTGTGCAGGGGAGACACAGTCCCAGTGACTTAGAGCCAATGCATTTTAACATAGTGACATAGGCATGGTGCAGCCCAGGTCCCACTTCTTTAGGTCAGTTCCTAAATAAGCTTTGAAAATGGAGTTGAGACAGCTGTCATGGTAGCAAAGTCTCCTTGAAAGTCAGTGAGTCTTGAGTTCTTAAGTGTCTGAATCACTTTTTTAAATTGAAGAGAAGGCTCCTAAATCCCTTAAGCCTTTCTGAAAACACTGAAGATAAGGTGCCTAAACCCCTTAAGCTTTTCTGAAAACATTGAATTGAAGATAAGGCTCCTAAATCCCTTAAGCCTTACTGTCAAGTCCCTTAAACTAATACCAGTCTGAATTGGGAGCCCTCAGACTAAATGAGAATGGTGGGGAGTGGCTGGGGCTGCAAATCTGACCATTTCAATTTGGCGTGGAAACAGGAGCTGAAAAATCCAGCTATTAGTGAGCCAGAACTGAACAGAACAACTGTCCCATTCAGTGGGCTGGCATACAGCAATTTGCTGTAACTAGGGAGGAGATACTCAATGTGGGTAATGGAGCTGGGAAATGAACCATGGCCCTCCTGAATACTTGCCAACTCCCCTCCTACCTAGTGCTTTCAGTTGCATGACTCCTGTGGTTATGACTTGAGAGGTGTGAATAGTCAATACAAATCACTGTTTCTGATTGCAAAGAGGCTAGAAGGGAGGCAGAAACAAAGCCGCCACCTCCTGCAAATGAGAGGTTGGATTATTTAAAGTATTTTGACCCTTGCAATGTTAACACAAACAAATTGATTACAATAACCTGGAAGATGTAGGGACCACTGTTATAAACAGCCACTTGGCTACAGTCATTTGCAACTGACTATACCCAGTGCAATAAAAGAAAGACAAATCAATAGACTGATGGGACTTTCCAGTGCCCTATATTGTGCCAACTTTGTTACCTAAGGCCAGCAGCATACTTTTTTGTCCAATAAGGTGTATGCCCTAGTTTGAATTTTATCAGAGGATATGATGGATCGTCTATCTTTCAACATATTTAAACTGAGACCAGCATACTTTTAAAGGAAGCTGTCATTCATTGTTTCTAAACCTTTTTACATTAGCTGCCTATTTTAAGTGAAAAAATTAAAAATTAACAAATCACAGCTGCATCCCTTACATTGACAGTAAAAGCAGAATAAAAAAAAAGTATCAGAGGGTACATCTACATATGCTCTTTACTGCGGAGTGAACTAATTAGCTCCTCAGTAAAGTGTCAAAGTCTACATGTGTGCTGGTATTAGTGCACAGGAAGCTAATTAATTCCTCCATAAGACAGTACTGTCAACAACAGGACTGTCTTATGGCAGAGTACTTCACTGCCCCAAAATGCATGTGTAGATGCTGACCTTGACTATAAATTGCGCCAGGCCAGCCTAGTCAGCCAAGGGCCTACACAGCTCCAAATCAAATTGCTGCTGTTCCAGGCACACATGTAAATGCTGTTCCCAGGAGCAGTTTACTCCAGGTCAAACAACTTCAGAGTTTATTGCATCACATTAATTGCACATGTAGATGCACCCAGTGAGAGCAATCCTAAACCTATAGAACAGACCTATGTGTGTGTGCACACCTGTTCTCATAGTGTGTCAGTAAATGCCTGATCTTGAGGGGTAAGGGCCTGTAGGAGGAGGGAGAGTGAAATTTCATTTGCTTTAGATTGAAATTAAAATTTTGATGCCTTGTGACCTCCCTGCTTGACTTTCATGACTCTTCTAGGGTATCATGATCCACTGGTTGAAAGGCACTGCTCTAGACTGAGAGTTTTGTGGCCTGGTGCAGGAATGATTTCATGAAATTTTATGGCCTAAAATATTTACTTTCTTTTGTTATGCAGGATGTTAGACTAATGGTCCCCATCTGGCCTTAATATCTGTGTATGCATGGATTTTTCACGTGACACACTTTCTCCTCCTGGCAAATTTGAAATAAATAATAAAAGCTTTGTGGATTGCCAGTTGCCTTTAAATAGATTCCTAGCTGCTGTTAGTGTATGTGTGTAATGTGTGTGTATACATACATGTGCACACACACACACACACGAATACTTACTAAGCAGTCTTATCTTATCTGCTTCAGCTCTTTCTTGCTCTCACCATTTCCTCCTGTAGGCCAAATGTTGATATTTTAAATACAGAATAAAGATGGAAACTTTGTGTGCAAACTATATAACCAGGCACAGAAAACGGCATATATCATATTAAAAGGCCACTGCCAACTGATATCTAGCCTAGTTTAGACTAGATATTAGAGTAATTAATTAAAATGGTATAAAAACGAACTTTATAAAATTTAAGACCAACAAATATTTTTTACAATCTAGTTTTTTTTTTCTGATTCCAATGAAAACAGTTGGCTTTAAATCAAATAAACATCACCAAGCAGTGTCAAGAAGCCTGTACATCCCAGCAGTAAGAGCCTGAGTCACTAAGGCTCTTGGACACTTCACTGTAAACCAATGGTCCCAACATAGGGATCATGATCCAAATCAAGTTGCAGCACTTTAAGAGTGGGCTCAGGAGCACAACAGAAATTCAACAATAGCTGTTGGACTCAGACCAGAAGTGAGGTCATGAGCATCCTTCCCTGTGGGAAGGATGGGAACCATGGCTTTAAACCCTAAATCTCATGCACATTATCTTCCCCTCAGTAGTACTGACTGGAACACAGCAGGAAGGGGGTCAAGTCAGTGCTCCACTCATTTCCGTTTGTGCAGGTCCCTGTAGTGTTATCCATCAAGGCTGACAGCCTGTATGGGCAGGAAGGGGAGCCTTCTGACTCCTCTCCCCTGTGTAGGCTTATAGGGCAGCCCACAGCTTCACCCTATGGTATTGCTGCAGGAATATGCTAAAATAGTTCCCTCACTGTACATGACCTCATTGCACCTGGAAAGTGAAATAAATTGAATGGAAGAAAGATGCAGCCCACAGCTTCACCCTATGATATACGTTACTGTGGGAATATGCTAAAACTGCTCCCTGACTGAACTAACTACATTGCACCTAGAAAGTGAAATAAATTGAATGGAAGAGAGATGCCAGCCTAGATTTCAAGATCAGAAGCTTTCTTGTATGACAGCCGAGTCACAGCTCTGCCCTAAATAAGAACTCCTTATTGCGTGTGGCAAGTTGACACAGAAATAGAATGAATGTCCCATCTCTTTCATGGATTTCCAAGAATAATGGTTGTTTAGTAATTGCACCATTGCTGAGAAGCCTTATTTTGAACCATCCATGAGGAAAATATTTAACTTGCTGTAACTGGGCTGGTAGGGTGAAACATCGCTTTATGTGAAGTTAAGCAGGACAAGTGATGCAAAGACTTCGTGCTCTCATTTAAATGTAGTTGAAGGATATTTTTTGCAACAGCCACTATTCCGAATTTCTCGGAATAAATGTGTATTTTTCTGCTCTACCACTTTTTGCTGCCAGGGAACATACTTCAATCAGAAATCTTGGTAAACTATGTGCCATTGATTTATACAAGACATTATAAATTAATATTGCTAAGTGGGAGACTCAAGGTACCAAGTTCAGTAACTTGTAGAGTAGGAGAAGTTAGTTGTATTATCTGCCAGACATTGCAACCCAGTAATAATCAGTAAAATTCTGGCTAAAGACTTAACACATGGCTCATGTAGAAGGGAACACTATAAAAACAAACTGGATTTAAGAAATAGCAATGTTGGAAGGGATGTAAGCCATCATGCTTCAGGTCTCAAATGATCTCTAAGTAGTTGGGGTCAGGAGGGAACTTTCTCTGGGGAACATTTATCCCATTAGTGCCTCTTGCACTTTTCTTCTCAAGTAGCTGGTATTAGCCAGTTTTGAAGACAGGGTATTGAATCCATGCTCTGAGCTAGTCTGGCAGTTCACACATTTCTGTGTAATACAGCGCATGGGTAATATAGCATGACACATGCAATACGTCAGTGGAAGGTCAAAATTATGGCTACCATGAAGACCCGGGGAATTCTGTTGACTTCAGTGCAGTCAGGATTTCATCTGAAGTGCCTGGTAGGTATATGCTCAAAGTTAGCATTAACCCTTACGTGGCATATGAGAGGGAAACATCAAGTATTCTGCCCAGAAATAAATTTAAACCTTGTTTCTACAAAGCATCCTTATTCTGCAAGGAAGCGTGCTGCATTTAAGGCTTCTAAAACTGGGACCAAAGAGGTCCCAGCAAAAAAATTACTAAGTCAAATATGGATCCTAATAAATTAATTAAAGGAATTGTACAATGAGGCTAATGTAAGTGCAGTCTTAGAAGCTGCACAACAAATGTGAGGTGATCACTGAGAAATCCACTTTTTAACTGAGGTTGCTGGGCTGATTTATCTCCTCCACTGTCTACTCTCCTCCCACCATTTGATGTCTGTTATTGGACCTTGAAGCCAAGTCTCTGATCATGCTAGGGAGCAGAGTTTGTGAAAACAGGTCCCACCCATTTGCCCCTGCTTCATATGGGCCAAGTGCAGGGGGAAAAAAAACTAATTTAGCTGTAAATAATTAGAGTGGTGCTGAGAGTGCACTACTAAGCATGCCTGAGACTTGAGAGCAGCTCTGGGCCCACACCAAACAATATGTATTGGTCTTCGGTACATCTGAAAGCAAGGATGAATGCGTGGCGTCTTTCCCTGGCAGTTCTTTTTTAATTTATTTTGTCTCCTGAAGCAAACAAGCAAATAAATACATAGGTGCATTTAAGAGCAGTGACAGTCCAGACAAACTTAAAAAAAAGTCTTTGGGCTTCTGCCCTGGGAAATGCAGTTTTTTATTCAGTGCTTATGGCCTATGCTCTAATAAACCTTACCTCAGATAAAGCAGGAACATATTGACAAGGAGTCTGGAAGTCAGAGGGGTTAAATATTTTATCTCCTCAGAAAGGTGGTACTGGTCAAACAAAGTGGTGTTCTGAAATATTAATGCTTTGGCAGGTCTCATGAAATACTCCCCTCTCCCTGCCCACTGTCCTTATTCTTAATTAACCTGAAGCATGCTTAGGACTATTAAAAACATGAATGCCAAAAAGGGGATCAGTCAGGAATGAGCTCAGAAAAATGGACTTGCACTTCACACTGAATGACTGTTGTCATTGTTGCATGCTGCTATTGTGCTGTGCAAGGTGTTTAGACTTGAGATTTCAAGGGAGATTGAGGGAGTCAGATGCTCATGCCCCAAAAACTGAGGTTCCTCTAGGTTTTTCCAAGACGTTTAGCCTTAGGTGATACTATTCTCTGTTTTGGCCTTCATGGGCTATGCAATATAACATTTTATCCACTTGATAAATCATCATGGAACAGGCTTCCATGGCTGGAGGTTGAATTATGCAGAATGAAGGAACACATTTTCCATAGGGTAGGTGATTAGCCATTGGCACGATTTGCCAGCTTGTTGTGGTAGATTCTCCATCATAGAATCATAGAGAAGTAGGGCTGGACGAGACCTCCAGAGGTCAGCTAGTCCAACTCTCTACCTGAGGCAAGATCATCCCTATCCAAACCATCCCATACCATCACAGGAAACTTTTAAATTAAGACTCTGAAAAACCTTTCCTACTTCAGACAAGAGTTAATTCAGGACACTCCAGTAGCCTGGGTGATCTAGGACAGGAGTAGCCAATCTATATCACATGTCCCACAAGTGGCATGAGGAGCTCTGTGTATGGCATACAGCAGATTGGGGAGGGGACAGTCAGCACAGTGGCAGATAGAGCAGGGAGCAGACAGTAGAGCATCAGTTCAGGCAGGGAGCACAAGGAAGAAAGCAGAAAGCAGAGCGGCAGCTTGGACAGGGTGCATATGGGCAGAGATCAGAAAGCAAAGTAGCAGTTCAGGTAGGCAGAAAGGAACAGAGTGGCACTCAGAGACCATGTGGGGCTAATTTGTGGCATGCATGCTAAAATGGTTGGCCCCCACTGATCTAGGAGGTCAGAGTAGATGACCAGTAAGCTTCTTTCATGCCTTATAATCCATGAATCATAACTTCAAGTTTTTGTCATCTCTTTATTTGCTTTACTACAGTTGCATAGAGCCCATTCCAGCCTCTGGGGAGGGAGTTGCAGGGAAGTAATTGTGCAATTACTGGTCAGCCTGAGATTAATTCAAAGCAGTTACCATGTTCCTGAGAAAACGGTTCAAATACCACCTCATCCAAGCCCTCCAAAGACAAAGACTTAAACGTCTTGGAGGATGATATATTTGCCATTTGAAACTTTCTGTCTTACGAAGAAAAAAACAAAGAAAATCTGAATCCAAAAGGTCTAAGGTCTGAGAGGAAGAAGCCTAAAAGTTATTGTGAATGGATGCTTGTCTCAGCGAATTAATTTTAAGACATAGCAGGTCTCTTCTAAGAAGCAGGGTGAAGCAATACAGATTAAGTTGATTAAGAAAATATTTGCTTGGTCCACTAAACTAGTCCTTTCAGCCTGGGGGAGTATGGGAGAAGGATAAAGAAAAGCTCTGATTATTTGGATTTAAATTGAAAGAATAATTTTTATTACAAAATATAGTCATAATTAAAGGAGATGATCTAGCAAATTAGAACTGTACCAACTCTCCCAGTGTTTTGGCTGTGCTTTGGCTATGTTTCCCTCTGGGTGAGGAAAGAGTGATATTATTATAGCCTTCCCTTTGGCTATGCTTTCTGTAATCCAGAATCTGATTAGTATTTATTTCCCTTTATGCTAATCAGTTGGGCAAGAATAAGCATGGCCCTCTACCTGGGATCTCTTGAGCATATATTGACAACATTTCATAGAAGCAGAACATTGGCTGCCATGATTCCCCTGCTTTATCTGTGGCAGGTTAACATGTAAGGTCTGTGTTATGTGTCAGGGTTGATGGTAGTTTAATGTAGAGTCTAGATTATGGATTTGTGTAGGATGGTTTGGATAGGGATGATCCTGCCTCAAGCCAGGGGGTTGGACTAGCTGACCTCTGGAGGTCCCTTCCAGCCCTACATCTCTATGACTATGCCTATGACATTTGGAAACACAGGAGTAGGCCTTTAAGAAAAGAAAAGGGGGGGGGTGCAAAATCTCAGCAGAGCCAGGTCCCGGCACTCAAAATTTGTGAGGTTTATTTAAAAGTAATGGATTCTCTGTACATGCTTTCTGATGTGGGTCATATTTTCAAGCATTGCTCTGCACTATCTAGAATTACAAATCTGGGGAGTTGCGATCCAGGGGATGGGGTGAAAGTGGAGCCGGACAGGGTTAAGATGGAAGCTGAAACTCTTCTATAATTCCTCCCTCTAGAAATTTGGGCCATATGAAATCCTTAAAAAAAAGATAACCGAACTAATTCAACAAAACACACCCACCTGCAAGTTGTCTCACTCTCTCCAGTGGAAGGTAAGCACCTACATGAGCACTTTGCAGAACTGAAGCCATCATTAGAAAAGGGAGAAATGTTTTTTACGGGTGTAAGGGTTGGGGGTGTACCACGCACCGTGGGACCCCGAACCCCGGATGTCCCCTGGAGAGGAGGGGTACTCGGTGGACCGTCTCGCTTCACCGCTCTCGCCTGCCACGACTTTGATGTAAATTATGGGGTTCACCCGTGCCGGGAAGCTGGCGGTCCCCTTGGG
>NW_017728931.1:2315029-2369197 GCF_001723895.1 Crocodylus porosus
TATCGTCCCGCGCCGGTCCCGCACCGGCGCGGTTCGGGTTCCAGCAATCATTAGGTTCCCCGCCGGGTTTCCGGGTCCTGGCCCGGAAACGGGGCGGAAGTCCGGGGTTTTTCTCTCGGGCCGGGCCCCGTGGGGTCCTGGCCCCCTCACAACAGGAATTTAGGAATTGTCATCTGTCCACAGGCCAATACATACATTTACATGTATATTCCCTTTCTGCATTATCGGATGTTGAATCTATCACTGTTTTCTCATGGGATCCTGGCTGCAGACGCCTGTGGAATTACTTAGATGAGGATGCTTTGGGTGCTATTTTGCCAGATGAACCCTTTGTTTTGCTTGGTGGAGGCCACATTCTTCTCCTTCTTGTGCAGAGAAGAGTGGAAGGGCTAGCTGTGATCCTGTACCTGCCAGCAGCCCTGCTTTCCATAGCCAGCAAGCACTATCGTAGACAGGAGGGGACAGAACGTAAAGAAGCATTGGCTCCACAGGGCAGGGACACTGAATCATAGAATCATTGAGGAATCAGGCTGGAAAGCACCTCCATAGGTCATTTAGTTGAGCCCCCTGACTAGGTCCCCCTGACTAGGTCAGCATCAACCCTTTCCAAACCATCCTATACAAGATGCCCTGTTGAAGAAACAGGGCAGTTGCATACTATTTACCATTCATTTCTGTTATGGTGCTGCAAGTACCATTAACTCACTGTGTCACGTCTAACATAAAGTAGAAGGTCATAGATGTGAACTTGCCAGAGGATAGCAGTAGGAAGCACACACGGCTGGTACATAAGCCAGTGGTTGCTTGAGTCTAGAGTTGTCATGCATGTGGATATTGCCTGAGTCATTGGAGCAGCACACAGTCAAGTATATACAGTGTAGTACACTGGAGAGCGTGTGCAGGAGGCCCTTCTCTATGGTTTAGCTGCAACTGTAGAGAGCAGGCTCCTTTGTTCAGACTTTTAGTTCAGGGGGTCCCTTCCTCAGGCCTTAATGGGTTGGCCCAGAAGGATGCTGGTTACATAGGCAAGATGGGATCTTGCTTGTGCTTGTCCCAGAATCGAAGTCTGATTGTCCATCCCTTGGCAGGAATCATTCCCCTGAGGCCGTGTCTACGTTACATCCTTCGTGTTCTTGAGACTACAGAAAAAACTGAGCTCTGACCACCCACTCCACACACTCCTAAGGTGGAACTGAGGCAATGAGGATACTCCAAGGCCACAGTGCTGTTCGCCTCTCTCAGGCCCTCTATCTCTGGAGTGCTTGAGAGCAGTGGTGGGAAGCAGTAGCATAACTAGGGTCAGGCAAGAGGGGCATCCACCCCAGACACCAAATTAGGATGGGTGCCAGAACTGCCCCCCAGCCCCACATAGTCCATGCCCTGACAGCATTGCCCTGCTAGAAACTCCAAAACAGTTCCCAGCGGCTGCTGTTTTAATAGCAATCTCTGGGGTGGACAGAGCACGTGGCAGCAGCAGCTCAGCCAGGACTGTGTAGGAGTTCCCAGCATGGGTAAGATGGCAGTCTGTCCTCTCCTCCATTATCCCCCCCCAGTCCCCCCTCTGCAAGTCTCCTGAAGGGTTCACCCTGGGCACTAACTGCTTGTTACTTCAGTGCTGGAGAGTGTTTCTCGAGCCCCCTCAGCCTCTCAGTTCCAGCTTTGTAGGGTACAGAGAGGGGAGCGGGTGGATGAGGCTTAGCTTTCAGCAGTAGAAACAATTCGGGCATCCCCTTAGTCCCCTTTCATGTGCTTGAGCAAAGAGCTACAAATTGCACTTTCCAGGAAAATGTAGGGTCACTACTGCTAACAGTGCCATAGGTAGCAATTTAAACCAGGCTAAACCCCAATGTCTAATATTTATCCTTGTGATGCCAAAGGCATAGATAAATTAGCTGTTTTTCTAGTCTCTCTCCATGGAATAATTGGGTTTGTTTCCTGTTTTATGGAAGGGTGTATTAGTAGTTGGGGCCTCCTTTCTTGGCCATTTTTTGGCTCTGGCTCTTTGTCAGCTTTTTGCTGGGGGCATGTGTGTGTGTGTGTTTGCGTGCGTCTCAGGAGGGGAATTTCCTTAGCCTCTGATGTTGATGACTTGATTTTGAAGAAGTAAAAGGAACAGTTTTGGTAGCTCAGCTGTCAGATTGATGAGGAAAGATTAAGAACAGAGAGTTGAAGGGCCAGCTTACATCTCCTCAGCCACTTCATTACACATCTCCTAGATTTCAGTGATTGCTGTGATTGTGTGCTCATGTTGCTCCATAGAAGATGCTGGGGCTCTCATGCTGTCTGCCAGAGGCATATGGCAGCAGCACGAACTGTTTCCATAGCAACCTTTCAGAAGTATGACATCACCCGTGCTGTCAGATTTAAGCCCTTCCAGGCTTTTGGATTTCGAGGATTACATAACTTGGGAAGAGTTAGGCTACAGCTTGGATCTAATCAGTATTCAGGGTTTTAGTCAAATTAAATAACAAAAACAAAAAAAAATAAAAGCCTGTGGAAGCATCAGCTGTTGCTGTGGAGCCCTTTGCAACCAAGCTACGCATGCACAGCAGTGAGCTGCATTACCGAGATAGTGACAGGATCCCAGATGCAGAGGAGCACAACTGGAGTATAGCTGGCACTGGGAAAAAGCCAGGATCATCTTCATACAGGCATCTATGTTTTGATCTTCAGAAGCCAAAAAGTATTCTGTCGTATAGCTGCGACTGAGACAATCACCTGGTCCCTGAAACCTGGGGCTGCCTTCCCACAGCTGTTTTAGAAGCACCAGATATTCATGATGGGGGTTAAGAAGACAGATTTGTACTGAGGTGATATCCTCATCCCTCCTCTGATGCTTTCCAAGCATAGCCACGGGACCATGCCACATGGCCAATTGTCAGCAGACCGCATGGCACTGCCTCAATTGAAGGTTCAGTTTCAGGTGGCAACAGGAGGCATGGGGGGAAGAAGGAAAGATGGGGAAGGAGGGGAGTATGCCTGCAGTGTCCCTGGCAGAGTCTGGCTGGAAAGCATGCCGTCTTCAAGGAGGGGAGCAGTACCCAGAACCAAGAAAGCCAGCATAGACTTGAGATGCTGAAGATTTCTATTGGGGTCCTTCTGGATCAAAATATATATCCCATCGTAATGAGGAGGGATCAGTTAAGGCGGCCATGTGTGTATGCACGTATATGTGCAATGGATTCCAGTAAGGCCTGAAGTGCCGAGGGACCACAGCTTGCATTTACATCAATGGGAGCTGCAAATATTCTAGTCTTGAGGGAGTCAGAAGCATCCTGAGGTATGGGAAAACACACTAGGGCAGAGCTTGCTGAAACTGCCTGGGCTTGGCCCTGTTCTCAGAGTTTTCTAAATCAGCCACTCATACAAATTACAGTAATGCAAGTGTTTTAAATAGTGCTCCTGAAAACATTTTTTGTGAATCCATCCTACTGCCTTCAGGTGCTTTGCTTGCCACACATTGCTTTAAGTGTTCTGACAGAAGGAAACATTTTTTTACTAATAAGGCCAGGGGATGTGCGGGGGGAGAGAGAAAAGCATGCTTAGTTTCTTTTTCTTTAGTCAGCATCTGTGCTGAAATCCAAAAACAGGTACCAAAATGGCTGCAACCCAGCTGTGTTCTGTAACAATTTTGCAGTACTCCATTCCCATACAGTCAAGTCTGATTCTTACCTTTACCCTGCTAGAAAATGCTCTGCAAGATGCAACGTAGCATTCTAAAAATTACAGCTGCCAGTTTACATATAATTCTATTTTGAGAGTCAGTTACGTGAAGGACAGGCTCATAAGATACCCTAGCAACAATAATGGCATATCTAGATATGCCATTATTGTTTAGAAGTGTGTGCTTCTGAACAAACATATTCACGATTCTACAGAAAATACTTCTCTTTACCACAAACTGTATTATAAATATAAAGCATATTTTATGGCTTTTAGGTTAATATTAGATTGCATTCAATTCTGACATGCTTTTACAGGTACCTTGGGCAGATGTCTGTGTTGTTGAAACGTCATGCAAGATTTTTTCCATGGGTACAAAATTGAAGTGGACAGAGAGTTATGCTACTCAGATGTTTGCTATTACAAAAGGTTTATAAACTTGCAGTGGTGAAGTTAAGGCATAGCACTAAGTTATGAATAGCACTAAAAGTTTTTAAGACACCCGTTATTTAATAGGCTTTACTTTAGCATATGAGTAAATCCCACAACTACTAAGGGGCCTTCTCATATGAATAAAGATATAAATGTGTGTGTAAATGTTCCCAGGATCAGGACCTCCATGGATTACATAGACAAAGGAATTGATCTTTTTGTTTTGCCTTATTAAATTGTTACAGCACTTCTTACACTGTGTTTTTAACATAAATTTACACCTAGGAGAAACAAATACATATGTGGGAGGGAGGGGAGGTGGCTTAGAGTAAGTGTTAGAGATGGAACAATATTTACTTTTCCTACAAGTATTGGCATAACAGTGTCCTCTTGTTTTTGCAATAGCTGAATTGTTGCTTTGCTTGTAACCATTTAAATGCTTACAAAAAATATGAAACAGCCATTCGACACAGAACACCCTGGAATACGGCCACCAAATACAGAGCAAATGATATCTTGGAAGAGACGGGGAGGAAAGAATGGATTCAGAAAAGACAATGCAGTTGCAGAAATTAAAAAGAATAGGGCCATTTCATTTTCTAAACGTGCCTATTTTAATTAGTTTGGAAAAAAAGCTCAGCCTCAAATATCTTGTATTTTTAAGAAGAAAATTCATGGGTTTATATTTACATTGCTGCATTAGTGAGTATCCCACCCATAAACTCTGAAAGATTTTTTTTCCATGAAAATAAATAATTTAAATAATTTCTGTATCAGCTTGAAAAGGCAGCATACTGAAGAGTTTTACACACAAGTATTTTGGGTTCCTTTTCAATTTTAAGTGGACAAGCCTGCACAGTGGTCAAGAAAGTGAGGGACTACATTATTTTATGTGACTGGATTACTTACTTACAGGTGCTAGTAATGCTGTGTAACCTTTCACAAAGCTCTGAATCTTGATCAGCAGCAATCTTCCTGTTGAAAATCATTCTATTTGTGAACAAAGAATTACTCTGATAAAGTAAATATGCGCATCAAGGAGAAATAAGAAAACAAATCATACTCCATTCTTACTATGGCCCATGGACTGAAGCTCTTGTAACTAACATTGGACTTAAACTTGTGCTTGCATAGTGTCCTGAATTAAAGATGTCTTGGTCTAAGGCAAGGCTTGAATTTAATTGTATGAAAGTAAAAAGTTGGTGCATTTACCCACTGGCTCTTAAACTGTTATGTTGCCTTAAATTAAATCCTGAAATACTTTGAGGCACTTGTTGGAGTGTGGTTCTTGCAACGACTAAGGATGTGGGCATCTTAGAGTTATCTTTGCCTTTCCTTTCTATTCAATATAAAATAACTCCCTGAAGTGTGTGTTTGTTTTACTGGCCTAGTACTGACCTCATCTACCCACTCTTTTATGGTTCTTTGTCCCCTGTTTTCACAATTTGTTTGGTATTTCCTTTTCCATCTTACTCAGATCTCTGACTCCCTTCCTCCTTTTCATTTCAAGGTCTTCTCCAACACTGTCAAAGATTTGCCAAAAGTGAGTAACTAAACTCTGCCTCCCAACTCCATGTTTAGGAACATGCATCAGTAGTTTGATTTCCAAAAGTGTTGAGTGCTCTGCTAGTCCACTGTAGTCAGTAAGAACTCCAGGGTGCCCAGCATGAGGGCTGTGCAGAGCTTTGGTCCCTGATTCAATTCGGCCGAGATTCGGCCCGATTGGATGGCTGAATCCCCGAATCTGATTCAAATCAGAGGACCCCTTAATCTCTCTGAATCGAATCAGAACCCTTCGGAGAGATTTGGACATAGACACAGCTTTAAATGTTTTTTCTACATACCTCTAGGTCAGTGGTCTCCAAAGTGGGGTGCGCGCAAGACAATTCATTGGGGTGTACGAAGAAAATATTAGAACTTGTATTTTTATTTATTTTTTATCTAAAAAAATAAGAAAGAAATTAAGCTTTACTAATATTTAATATACAGATTGACACTGGCGCCCACACTCAGTCCGTATGTCAGATGGTCACGTGTCACGTACGGCATGTGAGGTATCCTGAGGGAAGAAGCGTTCATTCGCTTTCAGCGTATTGCAACGTATTGTAGTTTATGTGTGCTCAGTTAAATGGATTTACAAACTATATTATCTAGTTTTAACTAAACTAACACTCACAAAATGGACAAGTGGCTTAAAAGGATTCCTGCAAAGAAACCATGGATTGAAGATAATACTAATAATGCAAGCACAAGCGAACAGCAAGAAAATGGCAGAGCTGACACTTCTCCTACTCCTAATGTGGTGGACGAACAAGCTGTTCGTCCACCACATTACAAGGTAAAAACTAAATAATATTTTTTTTAGTGAGAGCAAAAAGGGTTTTTGTACCATTAATAAATAAAAATTTTTTAAAAATATTGTTGATTTCATCTTTATCTCATCCTTTTTTAATTTCTATCTTTTGTCTGTGTTTTATAGTGTACATAATATTAGTACAGTAGTACATGTATATAATTTATAAATAAATAAATATACATATATTGGGGGTGCATGCTCAAAAATTTTTTACTGATTGGGGTGCGTGATCAAAAAAGTTTGGAGACCACTGCTCTAGGTAGCAGGCAGCTTGTGAATGCTGTGATGGTAGAGCACATGGAGCATCCCACAGGAGTGTGGGGGACTCCCCAGTGCGCTCAGCAGTAGACCAGAAGAACTTCTGGTCCATTACCAGGTGTGTTGGGGAGTGCATGGGGGGGGCCCTGGTATCCCCCCCAGCCTGGCAACCAGTGCCTTTTGGGTCTGGAGGGGCACAAGGGGCCCCCCTGCGCGCTCCCCAGTGGACCCGGAAGTGGACTGGAAGTACTTCTGGTCTCCAGTCCACTTCCGGGTTCGCTGCCAAGCATGTGGAGGGCCCCCCCACACACTCCTGTGGGATGCTCCACGCGCCCCAGTATCGCAGCATTCATGACCCACGCTGGTACCTCAAGGCATGTAGAAAAAATATTTAAAGCTGTGTGTATGTCTGAATCACTGATTCTCTGAATCAATATCGAATCTTCAGATTCGGATTCAGCTGAATCCAATCAGGAACAGTCATCCAAATCAATTAATTGAATTGCTGTCCCTGATTAGGGCCAAATCCAAATCAAATACAGCCCACTTTGCACACCCCTACCCAGCATCTGAGTAAATCAGACCCATCATTGAGGTGTCCAGACATGGGCATTGATGTTAGCTAGCCAATTTTGACTGCTAGTGCTAGGACAAAAGTAATCAAATGTTATGTTTTGCGGCACAAGCTCATTACTTCAAAGCTGAGAGAGATTTTTCTCTATATATACAGCACTGTACAAGTAGCCAAGAGCATTATGGGAAGTGTGGCTAGATGTGCAATAATGATCATGTTCATACAGCAAATTCAACCCTGTAAAAATAGATGATGGTAAAAGAGGACAAAATGTACGATAATTCGGGAGAGTTCAGAGAAGGCTGGTATTTGAAAGAAAATGTTTGTTACTTGATCAGTTTTCATCTTCAGGCCTCCTTAAAGAGTTCATATTTTGTCCTTCGTGTGTGGAGTTATGAGAGGACACATTACAAGTCATTGTACTCCTAAAGATAAGTGAGCATGTCCATAGAGGAGGACAGTAATGCAGATGTGGAATGTGACTGGAATATTAAAGTTCTAAGATTTGATGATAAGCAGCGTTAACCAAATATTTGCTCTTTACAGCCATAAGCTCACTTAAGGACCAAAAACCCCTACCACATAACATTTGCATATTTTTATTTTTTATGCTGTTCAATCATGTTGAGGTTCCAATAAATATTTCTATTTTGCAAATCTGACAGGGTTGATTATGGGTCATTTTCAAGCCAGACTGTAAAGAACTAAGTGAAGGGAGAATATTGGCATTGGTATTCTAATACTCTGATCCAGATGGAAAAGTCTGTTTCCTTTTTCCAGGAGTGATTTTTTTGTCTTTACAATATTATTTCTCCTATCACTCCTTTATCCCTCTTTTATCTGTCTCTTTCCCTCTCTAATAACAGAGGCTTATGCAAAGATCTATATTCTGTCATTTTTGGATTGGATTATGTTTGGCTGTAGGATGAGCCAAAATTTTTTTACTTGAAGAAAAAAAGTCATTGCCTTTTTGCAAGCCTCTGGAAAACACCCTTAATATTTGTTTGTACTCCCCCTTATGTTCTCTTTGCATTTGTTCTTAAAGATTATTGTTACATACAGTGCAATTAGCAATATTCTTTGAAAAAATGTCAGAAAAGCTATTAAAATATGACATAAAGGCTGAAAGTGAGAAGCCTGACCAAGAAAAATGGCAGGGAGAGCTTAAAATGATGGCGGAGTACTTTTTTGAACAGGGCAAATTGTTCCATCGTCCAGATTCATGATTCAGCATTCTTTATGTTAATAATTTACAGTAATAAATGGTAAGTTAATACCAGGTTTGTCTAGGACAAAAGAATGTCTGGGTTTGAAATGAGTGACTTATCTTGGAATCAGCTTGGATGGAGCGGTACTGTATGGAAATGAAGGGAAAAAATTGAAATAGAGCAGGAACTGCATGTCCACTCCTCAGCAGGGGCAGGATTTTTCATGTGGAACGATTCAGAACTTGGTCTGCTCTCAGTCAGTGGTGCTAAATGTTTCTTTGAGATGAACTCCACAAAATAAAAGTGTGTTCCTTTGAAACTGGGACATTTAGGAGCTTTCATTCCTTCCACATGTGCAAAAGGGACATTTTGTGGCTCCTGTTTCTCAGGGCTGGGTTGTTCAGTGTGCCCTCTGTGTGGTTTAGCATGTGATTTTGTCAGCATGAGCAGTTGAGAATTGTTAGGGCACAATTCCTTCCCTATGCACCCTCCCCCCAATCTTAATTTATCAAAGGTAAATTATTATCAGTCTCAGCAGGCTGGCTCAGTTCTGTTGGCTGATGTCAGCTACTTCCATTCTTCACTCCTCTCTACCTACTTACTTGGCAAAGAAAAGTAGGGACACAATCTGTGTAGATTCGGAAAAGATTCAGAGAGCTTCAATGCTTCAAGCAGTCCCTGCCCGCTGCAGCAGGGAGCTGGGCCCGGACTTAGAGCTGGTAAGTAGGGACGAGGGAGGGCTGGAGGAGTAGAGAGGGGACCATGGGGAGGCTCCTCCCAGGCCCCATCCCCTGCCTGCTCCCCCATCCCCCCCATGGCTGTCTCACCAGCCCCAGCTCCCCGTGATTTAAAAAACAAAAGCCCAACTCACCAGGTGCTGCTGGGCAGGGGGTGATCCCCACTGCCCCACGCTGCATGGGGGGCTCTGCCATGAGCCCCCTGCCCCCTCCCCTGCCACTGTCCCAGTCTGCCTGAGCTCCGGCCCTTTAAAAAAAAAAAAAACGGAAACCCACCCCGGACTCATCGGCTTCTGTAGTGGCCTCGGAGGCTCATGGAAGAGCACCCCGCCCCCATGTGGCAGGGGGCAGTTGGGGCAAGAACTGGTGAAACAGGGTTTTTTTTATATCTTAAAGGGTCAGAGCTGCGGTGGGCAGGGGAGCCATGGGGGGCATTGGGAGAGTAGGGGGGGGGATCAGGGAGTGCATGGCAGAGCCCCCCATGCAGCATGGGGCAATGGGGGGCAGCAAAGATTGCCCCCCACCTGGCAGCACCCAGTGAGTTGGGGCTTTTTTTTTTTTTTCAAAGAGCTGGGAGCTGGGGTGGGCAGGGCAGCCATTGCTGGGTTTGTAGAGCAGACAGGGGATGGACCTGTGAGATTCAGAGATTTAGCTGAATCGATTCGGGACAGTGATTCAAATCACCGAATCAAATCACTGTCCCCCAAATCAGCCGAATCCGAGGTGAATACTAGCCGCTTTGCACAGGCCTACTGGTCTGGGTATTAACAAACTGTGGTTTTTCCAGTTCCACTAGGTAGGATTGGGGAGGGGGAGAAGAGGCAGGTCACACACCCTTTCTTCCTTCCTATTGTAGAGAGATACAAGCCAGGACTTTTTTTGCACTCAGACTTGCTCATCTACTGCACGAGTCCCTAAGGCAAGAAGCCTTGTATTTGGCTTTCTATAGATCACATCCTTGCTCCTAAGTTGCATGAACTGTAAATACAGCTCCAGATTTTAAAGGGAGAGCCTGTGGAGTGCTGAACGTGTCCCAAACCTCAGTGCCTTTGTACAGGGGGATTTTCACAGGCCCCTTCAGGAACTGGGCCCCCAACTCCAAATAACTTTCTGTGGGAGTTAGGTGCCACACTGTCCTCTGAGCCTTTGTAGCCTCTGCTTCATTCAAAGTGGCAGCTGGGTGCGTTATCCTCAGCAGAAGCAGAAGCCTTGATCGCAGGATTCTGCTTGACGCAGGTGTTTAGAGCTCTCTGTTAATTTATGCTGTCTCTATCTCAGACCGTCTTGTTTCAAAGCTAAGTTCTTCTGAAAGGTGTTTGATCTCTGTATCTTCATGAGAGCTGAGCTAGTTCCTAGCAGCCCCTACAAGCAGTTGACAGCTGTCTAACCCTGAACAAGAGACAGGCCACTGAACAGGGGGAAAAAAATAAAACAAATTGTACATATTAATCTGTTTTATAGTATCTCTTTCTGTGTTTACGCACTATCTCCTAGCCCGCACATGGCAGAAGAAAACAGTTATTTCTGCTGGGCTAGCTATTCAGCTTTGTCATTAATTTACCTCATTTAACCTCCACGGAAATTGGGAGCATTTCTTGATTGTGTCACTTGAGTCTACAAGCCAATAATAGTAAGGACACATTTATTGCTTACCTAGTTCAGCAATCACTTACAAGAGACTGTATAATTAAAGTTTGTGTTCATTAGACTACACATCCTATATAGTGAAACTTAATTACATATGGGACTATAGATAGGGGCTTTTTTTGTAACACAAGATTAGATTCTCTATGGAAAGCTGCCTCTATAAATAAGAGGTTCCACTGCAATTTTTAATTGCTTCTAGTTCTTTGCAGTGGTGCGTGACTGAACAGAGACATCTAGGGGTATAGTGCCAGCTTGCTGTTCAGGAATTGAGCCAGGCTACTTTCATGGAGATCAGTGGAAGTCAAAGGGACAGAGGAGTGCACAAAAGCAATGAAAATGTACTTGCTCCTCTCCAGGCTCAGCTAGGTGCAACATTATTTCACATGGTAGCTATCCATTTCTTGTATTTTTGACCTCTCCAGCCTTGCTTCTGGTTCTCTCTCTCCCTTTCCAGTGAAAAACCTCCCGTGGACTTTTTGCCCCTCTCAAAAGGCCTCCATGGGAGATGTGTAATGCCACTTGGCATCTGAATGGGACTGCCTAGGACAAGAAGAATTGGTAGTTAGGCTGCAGTGGGGAGAGTATTGAAATTTGTCTGAAGTGAGTTTCTTCCTAAGCTCTTCAAGCCATAACACAGGAGTTTTCTTTGGTTTTAATGGGAGACTTCTGTTGCTGTGAAGGGGAGTGGTATGCTTACCCAGGATGGCCCTCTTTAGTTGAGGAGGACACCAGTGATTTAACTTGTCTACTAAGCCAATGTGTCTAGGTTGTAGTAACTGTGTGTATTGGCCCTGTAATGTGAATGTAGTGTGTATAACAGCAGGTGGGGCCAGGGAGAAAGTACATACAAAACTGTGATTATTGTTAATTTGGACTATAACGCCCAGAAACCCCCAGGGGCTGAAGGTCAGGGGAAAAAAGAAGAGGAAGCTAGAGGCTTGAGTAAGGAGAAGAGAGACAACACAGTGTACACATGGAGCCTGGTGTGTCAGCCAGGAGTGTGGACTGAAGAGCTAAGTACAGAGAATCAAAAAGCCCGAGGCTGAATCTATTCAGTCTTTGCAGGTTAGTCTAAGATGCACAGATTAAATTGAAACAGAAGTGAACAGACATTTACCTTTGATTCAGGAATTGCAGCCTGCAGTGGCTCAGGCCAGAAGCCAAGGGGTGCTAAAGCATGGCTCTACCTGTGTGTGCTTCCTTTTCCTGCTGCTTCCGAGGTCTCTGGGATTTACCGTCCAGAGTGACAGCAGCAGGACTCTTCAGGGTTGCTCATCACTTCTTCCTGCTTCCAGGTGCCTCTAGGATTTGTAGTCCACAGTTGCAGCTAGCAGTAAGTTTGAATGGGGGAAGGGGTGTTTAACCCCTCTCCCTGGCCCCAGACCCCAGCCTGGGTTTTCTGGGGGGGTGGGGGATTGGGGGTAGTCCTTCCTCCATAGACTGGGCTGCATACCCAGCCAGGTGTCCCACCCTTCCCCTGTTGTCAGCCAGCCCTCACTGCTCCAGCTAGGAAGTAGAGGGGAGGAGCCAGCCCTGCTCTCTGGAGTACACAGTACAACCCAGCCCAGAGCTGCAAAGCATGCTGGGATTCTGGGAGATTGTAATTTAACTTGAACCAGGAAGAGGTCTGCACCTGGGGTAGAAGTTTCATAATCTGGTTTGACCCAAATCAGTTAAGTCTGATACTCCATTCAACCAAATTTATTTTAAAACAGTTTCAGTCATTTTGAAACTGGTTTATGTGCACTGAGCTTCCATTCTGTTACAGGTTTAAACCAGTTTCCGATCACTTAAACTGGTTTATGTATAACTTCTGTCCCTAGCTAAGGAGCTGGACTTGGACTTGGGGGCAGCTGCAGGCTGTTGTTTCAGCACTCTGAGACAGAAGCCTTCTTTGCAGACACCTTCAGAGGTGCAAGAAGGATATTAAGGTGCTGAGTGTATGTTACCACAGTGCTGCTGATGGTTCTTTACCTTTTACTTGTTCCCTCCTTTTTGCCCATTGGCTTGTGACCATAACTTCTATGATTTCCTGTATAAAAGTGGGAATTACCCCTTGCTTCTGGTTTAGTGCGACCACCCATCCCTAAGTGGGTGGGACAGCCCTGAAATGTGAACATCAAGTCCTGGTCCTGGGCTGAATGACTCTGGGACAGCATTTGTCCTGGATTCCCAACAATTGTGCAGAGATCCAGGTTTTCCATTCACTACGGAAAAATGTGGGAAGCAGAGGATTTCCCCTTGCAGACTGGCAGAGTTCCAGCCTGCAAGGAGTTGCTTAGAACTGGGAGGAGCAGGACATGGGGGATACCACATGCATGTGTGTGCATGCACACATGCATGTGGTCAGGAATACAACCCCAGGGAGCAGTGGAGAGCAGCTCCTCTAGCTGTCTGTAGGTAAGCCTATGGGGGGGCATAGGGGGAGTAGGGAGGGCCAGATTGAGGCCCCCACAGTGAGGGAGGGAGTGGGGCTGGGATGTGCAGCTGCAGGGCCTGGCCAGGGAGTGGGACAGTCATAGGTGGCTTCTCTGGGGGCTAGCAGGGGTACTGGCTCCCCACCGCTGCATGTACTCCCAGCAAGTAGGTATGCGGGGCCACAGATACCCTCAATTTTGTGCATGGGGCAGGGGTAGATACAGGCTGCCCGCTACAGGGCTCCCCGTTCTGCTATCCTCCCCACCAGGAGCCCTGCACCATCTGAGCCACCATGGCAAGACACCCTCTGCCCACCTGGCAGCAGCAGGGGTTGTGACAATAGCAGGGGTTGTGACCCACACTGCTGCCAAGTAGGCAGGGGGCACTTTGCCATGGTGGCATGGCCAGAGCTGGGCTTTTGTGGGGAGGACAGCAAGGAGGGGAGGCCTGAACCCACAGCAGGCAGCCCACATCCTCCCCCGCCCCCACCACTCCCCATTTTGAAAAGGTGGTCACTCTTCCTACTGCAGGGTTGGCACAGCCCTTTGGCTGTGTTTGAGGAGGGGGTCTTGCAGCTGAAGTATAACCCACTTATCCTTTATGTGGGGAACACCCTGAGCCACCACGTAAGACAGGATTTAGAAGTTAAATACATCCAGGCTTGGCACTCAGCATTCACATCTGAGAGCAACGTCCTGAGTCTGAAGGTAACTGAAGGTAATCTCTCACCTTCCAGAGTCAAGCTAGGCTCCAGGCTATAGAAGTGGGCAGAGGGTCTCTCAGAGCTGCTGGGGATAGAATGGGGTTATTCTTAACAGAGGCCAGTGCAGAAAGCTCTAGGAACAGGAGTTGATTTGTTTATACTCCATGTTTTTACAGATTGCTGAATTGAAGCTGTGATGTGGCTAGGGACCGTATTGATTTGGGGCTGCCCAGAAAGCTGGTGAATAAATCTAAAACCCTTTAGAGGTTTTCCTTTTCCTAATATGGGAAGCCAGCTGAGCTACCAGGCTGGTGCATGGACCTTGGAGCCTCAATTTACTATTGTGTCATATACTTTGTGTTATCGTTTACACCTGTGCGAAGTAAAATGCCACTACTCTGATCTGATGGGCTTTCCCCCCTGATTTATAGCAGTGAAAATGACTAACCTGGGGGCAATGAACCCTTGCAGTGATCAGGACGCTCAAGAAGTTAAGAGGACTGATTGCTTGAGGTAAGGGGGTGTACAAAAACACCTGCTTTTACTTCACATTAATTCACCCCAGGTGACAGATTTGAGGTTGAATCCCAGGGAAGACAAGGCAGTACATTGTTTTTGCAAGTGTTAGTGTCAAGGTGAAGGCTGTGGGTAAGCTTAAGTTTTACCCTGACCAATTAAGCATGGTAAACCTGCCTCATCTTTACTAGGATTTCACTGATTGTCACAAGTCACAACATGGAGTTTTCTACAACTGCTGCTATCACCATGCTACTCACTTGGCATGTTTCTGAGGGGGCTTTCTTTTATTAACAGCCTGTTGGGTAGAGGACATGGTTCATGGCCAATTTGCAAGTATACTTAATGAAAGCAGTGTTATTTATTTGCATAGAATTTTAGGGCAGCACATTTTCACCTTTGTATTTACATGGTTATGATGATTACCAGATAGAGCTAAACCAAGTAAAAAGATCCCCAGTCTTTGGATGCAGGCAGACCATTTCCATCGTCATCAGTTTCATGACCTTTGCCTCTTCTGAGGGGATTTCGGTGGTGCTCTTCTTCTTCGGGGCTTCTGTATTGTTCCAGATTCTCCCCTCTAGCTTTCCCGTTGCTCTCTATTTAACATGCATGCTGCATCTTACATAAATTTTACTTTGGATCCATTCAGGAACCTTTGTGTTTATGCAAATTAGCAAGTCATTTTTTTGACCAGGCTTATTTTTTACACAGTTCCTAGAAGCAATTTGATGTCTTCTCCCTCCAGGAGCAATCCATTTCTGCCCAGACAGAGTAACTGTCTCCTGTTTATCTTTATTTTGCAAAACATGCATACCACCCCTAAGAACTAAAGGACTTTTGTTCAATTTACAACTGCTGTCTTTTTTAAAAGCATCTATAAGCATTTTCACATTTCTGTTCACCTAAGCATCAGTAATAGGCATCCACACACAGTTTAGAACATGTTTATTGCTGGGTATCCCACATGCCCTGTTTCCTAAAGCAGGGTCCTGGCCCACACATAGGATAGGTGCATGGGCACATCCAGGATTTTGTAAAGGAGGGTGCAGGAGCAGCCAATGATACTACAGAGTAGCTGCACCCTCAGTCCCCATTGTGACCCCCCTCACTGGGTAGGCATACCCTGCAGCAGGAGCAGCCCTGGTAGATATTTTGAAGTCCCCAAACAGGTAAGAACCTATTCCAGCCTCCCTCCCCTTCTGTGGTCAGCAACACATCCCCTCTCCTGTTTCCCCACCCTCCCACCTCCACTGCTGCTGCTGCTGTCTCCAGCTGCCCCAGGAGTTGGGGGAGGAGGAAGGCTGCAGAGCTGCTCCTATTCTGCTTTGACCAGGCTTTATTGGGACCTGGAATCAGCCAGGGACAACAATGGTAGTGTGTTGGCGGGAGCAGGTGGGTTCTCTTCCCCTGTGCTCTTCTCTCTCTCCCAGGAAGATGAGCAGGGAGGAGGGACCCACCCATCACTGCTGCTGTCCTCAGCTGAGTCTGGCTGACTGTGGAACTTGGCTGCAGCAGGGCAGGAGTGACTGTGGAGCCCTATCCCCCTGGCCTGAGGTCAGCAGAGACAGTGACAGGTAGGGGAAGAAGGAGGAAGGGACAGGACATGCTACAGAGGGGAAAGGAGGGAGGGAAGTCTAAATTCCTTTGGGAACTTTAAAAAAAGTCCATAACTGCTGCTTCTGCAGCCTTGACTGAAAGGAGAGTGCGTCTGCATCACTACTGCCCCTCGGGATCTTCCCCTGGATAGGTGAACTTCAAAAGTCACTGAAGCAAAATGTAGTCACCACAGTGCCACTCTAGAGTTAGTTAATGAACTCTTAATTTATTAATCACACTTAAACTCAGTTCATCTTGAGTTGCCCTTGTTATGGTCTCAGACACAGGGAAAATGTCTCTGAAGATCCCAGTTCTCAGACACTGCTCCTATCTCAGTGTCACCTTCCAGACTCTTATAGTCCCCATCAAATTGGACAGTAGCATCTGTCTTAAATGTTCTTGCCTGTTAACTTCAGCAGGATATAAGATTGAATTGCCTCAAGTCTCTTCATATATCTGCTGGGATTGAAACCTTTGAACAAGATGGCTTCTAGCAACCAAATGATCCTTTAGGCTATCTTTGCATGGGCTCTGGGGGTGGGGATAAGGGGATGCTTTAAGTAGAGGCCACTTTAATTAAGGGGTGCTTTAATTAGAGCAGCTCTCAGAGCTACTCTGATTAAAGCTTCTGTGACATCTCATGTATTCAGTGGCCTGTGCTTCAAAATGGCAGTGGGGGCTTTAGTTAAAGTGCCCCTGCCACCATTTTGAAGTGCAGGGACACTGAATACGTGAGACATGGAGACTGCTGGAGCACACTCGTTAGGATGCTTCAGTAGACTCAATTAATTGAGTCTTCTCTGACGTGCTGTAATTACAGTGTATTGGAGAAGCATCTTTGCACTTCTACAGACACCCATAGAGTCCTCAGGGGTTAAATTACTGTCTCATGTCCAGGAGCAATTTTTTATTCCCACAAGCCCATACCTGGGATAGCATTAACTTATCAAATTGTGTGTCGTTCTCTGTACATTGTGTTAGTTATCACGTTAGCTAATACAGAGTAAGAACACAACTTTTTGCTTGTAGAGATGACACCCAAATGGGAGTCTGACCCTTGTGTTTAGTAAATCACATGGTACCAAGCTGCATATTTTCATTTTGTAAAATGCCCACTGTGAAAAATGAAATTATTGCAAAAATACTCTATTTTATGGCTTTTGCAATGTTTTGTAAAATTCTGGTATGACGTTTTATGTAATTCATGCAAATGTTACTTTTACTGAATACTCATTTTGTCAGAACAGCTTCTTGGTACAGTGTGCCCCATATCTGTAAACTGGTTTTGCACCTACAAAAAATGGAGATGAAGTGTTTAGTAAGAAAAAATGTTGCATTTTCTCCATATTACCTGCCTTTCCACATAACAGAGAGCATGAAAAAAGCGGGTTTTATGCAGGTTTAGCAAAATAAAATTTAACAGATTTGGAAATCGAGAAAACTGTTTTTTGGTTCACTCGTAATAGCAAAAACTGGAATGGTCATCCACTGTCCCCTAGTAGTAAATACTGAGAGCAGTAGATCACATGTCTTTGTGCATGCCAGTTAGAACTGGCATATCAGATTCCACGGAGAGAGTTACATGCCATAAAGAACAAGATGAGAAATAAAGTGCACCAGAACAAACAAACAAAAAAAAAGACAGCTTATAAGGAGGTGTTAATTGGTGTAGGTCTGTGAAATCAGTCAAGTTGTGCTGGTTTATATCTGCTGAGAATGTAACTAGATAACTTTTCTGGTCAATTTTGGTCTAGCTTTAAAATATGAAAATGCTTTAGCCATGTAGCTATTGAATTCAAACCACAGAACATCTCTTTGGCTTTGTAGTTGTCTATGCTTTGATTGGTAGGACAGAATCTTGGATCGAAATGAAGCTGAAAAACTCCTATTTGTTTCAGCAGGGCCATGGCTTGTGTCTTAGAGAGAAGAATGTTCCTTCCTGTGTTTTGGAGTCATCTATATTTCTAAAGACTTTTGTGAACTTTAGGAAACTAGGGGGTACCCACATTACAGTAGAAAAAAGAAAATAGCATTGTCCTCACAGTAGCACTTATTTACGCTAACAGTCCTCCAAACTGTCTCCAGATTTTTTTTTGTTTTGTTTCAATTACACGGTAATCTTCAGTCCCGTTTCATTCTCACATTTGTTTACCTTATCGCATCTCATCTTACTTGTTCCAGTCGGAACAATTTAGGTGCCCTACTTCACTAAACAAACTGGCTGGCACTACACAGGTCTGCTAGCCTTGTATCTTCAAGCAAATATCAACATCCTACCCTGTAAGATGCTGTTAGTAAGCAACAAAAGCAAACACAAAATTAAAGGAGGTTACTGAAAGCTTGTGTCAGGCATTACATCCTTCCATGAAAAGAACTTAGTATTTATATTCATTTTAGGTTCGTATTTTGTATTTTAAATATCATATGCATTTTATATTTTAAGTAGACCTGCTCTAGAGGTTCTTCCTATTATTTTTTTTTAGTAACCTTCATTTTTAAGGTATTGTGACAGGGAGGGATCACTTAGGGGTCATCGTATCAATAATATTAAACAAAATAGCCATTAGAGGGTCCATCTGTAGAGTGCTCTGCTTTCCACAGAAAGGCTGCATTTCTAGTAAAGGAAACTAAAAATACTCCTACCCCAAGTAATAACTATTTTGATTTTGTGTTTGTAGGGCTGAAAGGGACTTTGTGGGGTCACTCATCCAGCCAGGTCTGCCGGGGGGGGGAGGGGTCGGGCACGGGGGGCAGTGTTGCGGTCGTTTCCCCCTCTTCCATGGTGTACCTCACCTGCAGGCAGCTCTGTTCTGTGCAACCCTGTACGCTATAGAGTCTAAGGAAGGGCTGGAGCCCTGGGATGTTGTGGGACACCTTTGAGGGCCCACCAGAGGGCAGGTAAGGAAGGGAAGACCTGACCACTGCTGCTGCTGTCACCAGCTGACCCAGCCTAGGGGTAGGGCAAGCCCCAGGATTGCTTCCACCCCGCTCCAGCTGGAGGCTTTGGGGAGTGACTGCACAGAGTGCTGGGCTTAGACAGTGGCAGCAAGCGGGTCTGCTTCCTCCCCCTCTATCACATTTACCCAGTGTCCCAGGGACTTCAGTGGCAGGGAGCAGCTATGCAAGGTGCTGGCCAGGAATGGTGGTCATTGGTGGTCTTCCCCCTCCCCCTCTCTAGTGCCTGCTCCTTGTCAGCCAGGGATGCCCTGTGGGACTGGGCAGAGGGTAGGAGTGCCTGGAAGCGGGGGACCTACCTGTTGCCATTGTCGCTAGCCAAGCTCAGCATCCTGCTGCAGCTCACAGAATCTCCTGGCTGGAGCAGGGCAGAGGTGGCTCTGGGGATTCCCATGTCTCTGGTCAGCTGAGGACAGTGGTGGAAGCATGTGGGTCACTGCTTACTATCCTCAGAGGCAAACCCTGGGCAACTGCTGCCAGAGGAGGGGGGCAAGGAATGGGAGGGTCAGAGGGTCAAGAGTGAGGGGAGGGTGTCTTACGTGCTTCCTGAACAGAAGAGTCTCCAGCAGCTGTCTGTCCACTGGGGAGAGGAGGTGCAGTGGGTTGCAACCACCCCTGCTGCATTGGTAGCATCTTCTGCACCCTCCTTTTTGAATTCCTAAGTCTTCCCTTGTGCCAGTACCCTGCTCAAGGTAGGATCAGCCCTGACTAAACCATCTCGTATTACTGTGCTGATTCAGAGGAGTTAATTCAAGTGTCACATGCTCCTATTCCTTGCTGGGTGGGACAGGCTTGCTAGGCTGTCATGGACAGGGAGGCAGTTGATATCATGGGAATCTCTTCTCATGTTGCATCATGACAAATGTAGCCCATTTGTGAGCCATCACAATTGAGGAAACGGAACCAGAATCCCCAAGAAGCCCTGTAGCAGGATATCTGAGTCAAAAGCATTTTGTTTGGGTGAAATATATGTCACTTGTTTTGGCTTTTTCTATGCAAACTTGAAATTTTCCATGGTAAGGAGATAACTCCTTCAAAAAATTTTCCTGAAAAAGCAGTTTTCCATTAAACCCCTCTCAGATTTGACCATATTTTAAAAGCAAGTTCTACCCATGTGAGGGCAAGAATCTTGAGTCAGGAACCAGAAGTCATATATAGGAGCAGCCAACTGATTATTCTTAAAACCCTGTTTTTTTTTCTAACAGATCTTTTGATGTCCAAGGGAACCCTGATGTTATTTATGATTTATGACACCATGGCAGAGATTCAACTAGGGTGCCTTGAGATCCTTTTAAGGGTGCTGTGGTGTACCACACAATGTTAACCCTGTTAGGTGTCAACATGATAAACCCAGAGGGCACATCCAGATGGGTGTGCATGTGCATTTCCCTGGGGACAGCTAGCAGTGGCACACATTTGTGCCACTGCTAGTTGTCCCTTAGGAAGGCCTGTGCATGCATGCTCTGGCACAGGACAGATTGCCCTGGGTGGGGTAGGGGAGGCTGGGGCCAGCATCTAGGTTGGCTTCAGCAGCCTTACCTGGGGTTCTGGATGCCTCCCAGGGCTTCTCTGGCAGCGATCCAGGCACACAGAGCCTGGCCAGCAACCAGTGTGTGATTCTAGCAAGCCAGCTCCAGTTTTGGGCAGTGCACACTGCTGCCGTGTGCTGCTTTTTTTGGGGGCCACTTTTTCTTATACCAGGATTTTGTAGGGTTACCATGTTTCCAGTACCAAAAAAGAGGACACCTGTGAAGGGGAGGGGGCAAGAGGGGAGGTAGTGGGGGAGAGGAGGGCCGGGGGGAGGGGGAAGAAAGTATATTATATGGTACTGCATATGAGCAATGCGCTGGATCAGCTCAGATAAGCACTAAGGGACCCGATAGTACCAAGGGCACCCATCGGGGGGCTTAAATGTCTCTACACTAATGCTACGGGCATGGGGAACAAGCAGGAGGAACTTGTGCTCCTGCTTGCAAGCAACAACTTTGACCTAGTTGGACTAACTGAAACCTGGTGGGACCCTACTCATGATTGGGCATAGGCATTGAGGGTTACAGGTTGTACAAACAGGATAAAATAGAGAAAAAAGGTGTGGGGTGTTACTCTCTATGTTAAGGAACAATATACACCCTCTATAATCAAGGTGGGATAAGAAGAGGGTCAAACCGAGATACTGTGGGTCAGGATACAAAGGGGTAAGGGGGGGAAGGAACTTGGTAGTGGGAGTCCACTACAGACCACCACACCAGGAGGATGAGCTAGACCTGGAATTCTCCAGACAGCTCTCAGAGGCCATATGGTCGAGAGATATGGTTGTCATGGGTGACCTAAACTACCCTGACATCTGCTGGGAGAAGCAGTCAGCCAAATCTAACCACTCACCTAGGTTCTTAACCTGCATACAGAACCTCCACCTAATGCAGGAAGTATACGATCCCACTAGGGGAAACACCTTGCTGGACTTGGTGTTTGCTACAGGGGGTGACCTGGTGAGGAATCTGCAGGTACAAGGTAACCTAGGAAATAGTGCCCATTGATTGATTGAATTCACTATCCGTAGAAGGGTGGGTAAACTAACCAGCAGGGCTGAAGTGCTAGAGTTCAGAAAGGCTAACTTCAGTGTGCTCAAGAGATTAGTTAGTGAGGCATTAAAACTCAAGAGCATTGGCAAAATGGAGGTCCAGGAAGGGTGGTTGTTCCTCAAGGGAGTGGTCCTATGGGTGCAGAAGGAGACAATCCCATTCACATAAAAGGGGGCAAAGGGGCCAAGAATCCCTCTTGGATGAACAGGGAAATCCAGGAAAGCCTAAGGGCAAAGAAAGAAGTATACAGGTTGTGGAAATGGGGGGTAGCTACCCAGAAGGAGTATATTTCCCTGGCTCGCACTTGCAGGGAATCGATTAGGAAGGCCAAAGCAGGATTAGAATTTAGGCTGGCGACAAAAATTAAGGACAACAAAAAGTTCTTCAGGTATATGGGGAACATATATAGGGATATGTGATCCCTCAACAGCGAATCACCTTGCCCTGCTGCTGCCAGCCCCAAGCAGCCAAGCTGGAAATGCCTAGGAAGAGGAGAGAGACAGCAAAAACCCAGACCTTTGCTCATATTTGTTCATATAAAACCTGTTGGGACAGGAGGACAGGGGGCCAAAAAAGAGGACATAGTCTTTCTGAGTTTTGGCATCAGAAGAATTGTTCTTCTGTTGTTCTGTAGTAAAAAAAACAAGTGAAAATTAAGAGCTGCCATTTTCTGAAAATCAAGCCTAAAAAAGTAAGAACCACTGCACTGCAGGTTGATAATTATGCCGTAGAGTAAGATTTTCATAAGAGGACAGCCCTCAATGTACTGAGCCTTCTGAAAGGCAGGCCACTTTCACTGGTGTCTCAGTGTTGAGAGCTTCTGAAAAACTAGCCCTGAATTGGGCATCTCATCTCAGTTTCAGCTTCTTGTTAAGTGAGGCCAGGAAGATGCAGAAGGGCCTTATTGTTCAACACTACTGTTAACTACTGGAATAGACCCAGGATAATCAATAGATCAGAATGGTTAATAACTTATCCCCAGAGGGCTAACTGGACTGTCCTGTAACTGAATTTATTTGTATTTTAATTGCTATCCACCCCTGGGAATGGGCTCCTTGCTTCAGCAGAATGTTTTTAATTAGATCATTCTGTTTGTTTCCCAGATTGGTATGTTTGACGATGCTTTAATTATTGTTTATTGTAATGCTAGCTCTTTAAGGGAGTGTCACAAATGGCTTGTTTTAAAGACAATTGTTATTAATGATAATTGTCAAGGCAATAAGTATAAAAAGGCCATTTGTTCTTAATAAAGAAGAGTAAGAACAGCATTGCAGCTGCTTGGGGTTTATAGAGTGTTATCTGATGCCAGGCAACTTTTAAGCTCACATTTTAAACCACACAAATAAATCTGATTTGCAAAAAGACAGCTCAGCTGAAAGAAAAATACTGTACCTGGGATGGTGAAGGTGGCTATATACAAGCCAGATGGCAATTTATGTTGGCACAGTTTTCCAAATCTTTTTCACCTTTTACATGTGCATTTGTGTGCTATTTTAAGAAGAGATCTAAGTGGTATTGCATGCCAAGGTCACAGCTTTCCATCTGCACAAGAAACCCTAAGGCTATAACACATTTCCTCATTGGTGAAGAATGCCCTTTTCTTCTGTAGGTGAAAAGAAGACAGCGCTTTCTTTTATTGGGTTGGAGCTGGCTTAGTAATCTGTACCTATTAAGACTTCCATATTTGATTATTTTAATCCTCTCTATCCAGCTACAGAACTGACTAAGGCTACAACTGGTTCAGAACTAGAGGTGCTTGGAACGTGAAAACATTTTCAGAAAAAAAATCAAAGTTACAATTTTTATTTATTTTTGGTGAATTATTTTGTTTCTCCCAAAAGTTCATAATGTAAACATCCCGATTTTTGTTTTGTTTTGTTTCTTCACTTGAAAAAAAAGACCCTTTGGTAATATTTTCTACGATGACCTTGGTAAAGAAAAAAGAAGTTGAATAGGAACTGTTCCCCTCCCAGTGCCCTTTTCTCAAAAATCAAACTGGTTTTGGTGGAAAAAAAATATATATCAAAAGGGCTATTTCTCATCCCACAACTTGACTCAGACAAAATGGTCCATATGCTTATTAGGATAAGTTTCAGTCTTCATCTTCAAAAAACATCATGACACAAAACGTATGAGAAACAATCTCTCTCTTTCTCTGGGTTACCCCTAGCTTTTTATGATAGCACTGTGCCCTCCCCCCCCTCCCCCAGCGCCATACTCTTCTCCCTCCTGTTCTTTGCCCTTCCCTTCTGCTTTTGTATTAAATGTATTTTTCCTTATACACAGCTCTGTATATGTCCTCTCATGGCATGTAATGAAGGGAGCTTCAGTCTATGGAAGTTTTTGGTGTGTGAGTTTCCAATGCTGATGTTTTAACATGTTCCAAAATTCTGAGTCAACCTCAGAAATTGATGAGATTTCTTCAAAAATCCATGAGATTTTTGTTTTTTTAAACAAAGTATTCCTTTGGGGATTCTCCACATATGCCTTCTGTTTTTTTGAGCCAGATAAAGGTTACATTTTCCAGTTTTTCCTTACAACCATGAAGGCTAGGACTTTTTTCATTCATGAAAGTTGAGATTCTTCTGTAATAATATGATGCCAGAAGTTCAGGCATTAAGAAAAGCATCCAACATCACAAGATTCAGGATAGAATAGCTAGAGCCTAAAACTATATCAGTGTGGTTACTTGTCAGAATACAATTAGAAGTATCAGGGCTAGGAAAAGAAGTTACATAAAAACTGGTATAAGTGATCAGAAACCAGTTCAAATCTGTAACGGAAGTTCAGGGCACATAATCCACCTTCAAAATGTCTGAAACTGGTTTAGGATAAACCTGGATGGATGTAATATCAGAGTTAACTGCTCTAGGTTAAATCAGTTAATTGAATTTCTGTCCCAGAACCCCTTGTTTAATTCTGTAGCTGAACTAATTTTTCATATTCATTTCCCCCTATTGCCAGATTCATGCCTAAAAACAACATGAATCTAAAAACTGCTAATATTCCCACTACAGGTTCTGAAATTGTTACTTTCCATTCTTTTCTCATTTCTTGCGAATTGAAAGAAATACACAGCATTTTTTATTATTATTATCATTATTTAAGTGAAGGGATTTTTGTTTCGGTGCTTTCCTCTTCCAAGAAACAGCCTCTAAGGAACTATAATGGGCTACATACAGCTAATAGGTCAGGCATGAAGATCAAAACCCACACCCTTTTGACCTCAGGTAGATCCCACGGAAAAATGGAAAAAAACATGGATTTTCCCTTTTACCCAAGAAAAATGTGGATTATTAATTTTAACAGAGAAACACACAGATTTTGTTCTTTTGCAAAGAGCTATGTGCAAGCTGGCAGAGTTCCAGCCTTTGGGGGGGCTGGGACGGAGTGGAAGGAGGGTGTTCAGACAGAGGGGGTCATGTGCGTGTACATGCTCACACGTGCAGCCTGGAGAGCAACTCCCACATGTAAGTGCGGGGGGGGGTGTGGGAATTGAGGCCCCCATAGGGAGGGAGTGGGGGAAGAAGTTGGGTAGGGCAGGGCTGGGTCTGCTGCCCAGCTGGGTGGTATGTGGGGCCTGGGGCCCGGGGCTACAATGTGTGGCTGCGGGGCCCTGGCAAGAAGTGGGATGGGGCTGTGGGCAGCTCATCTGGCGGGCCAGGAAGGGTGGGGCTGGCTCCCTGCTGCTGCATGTGCTCCCGAGGAAGCAAAGGGGGCTCATGCTCCGCAGATCTGTGTGCGAGGCAGGGGTGGGCTTCCTGCTGCAGGTTTGGCTCCCCTCTTTGCTGCCCTCCCCTGGGGCCTCTGCAGCCCAGCAGGCGGGACCCAGAGCAACAGGGCAGAGTGGGGCTGGGCATGGAAGCTCATTGCAGTGAGCCCCACACTGCCCTGGCAATGTGCCCCCTGCCCACCCCAGAGCAGCGAGGGGCACGACCATGCACCGCCACCCCTGCTGCTCTGTGGTGGACAGGGGACACATTAGTAGGGTAATGCAGAGCTCACAGTGGCTACAATGAGCTTCCTCACCTGGCCCCAGGCTGTGTCATGCCAGATCCCACCCAGAGGCCCCAGAGGAGGGCACCAGGGTAGGAAGCCCAAGCTGCCAGCCCACCCCCACTCTGCACATGTATCTGGGGGACATGTGCCCCCTCTGCTCCCTGGGAAGTGTGAACAGTAGTGGGGAGCTGGCCCCTTCCCTCCCACCCCAAGCCCACAGCAGGCAGCCTACACTCACCCCCTCTGCAGGCTCTACTCTGGCTGTGCCGCCCATGGGGGAGGGGGAGCTGGGCTCTGCACTTGGGTAGCAGTCATCACTGTCTCCCGTGGGTGGCAGCTGGGGCTCGGGTACTGCTACAGGGGGCTGTGGACCTGGTCCCTGGCCCCATAGCCCTGGTGGCTGGGGAACCCTCCAGCGGGCAGGCGGGGGGGCGTGGGGCAGGCAGTGGTTGGGGAGTGTTGGACAACCACATGGCTGGGGGGCTGTGGATGGGGAGTGAGGGGCCCGGACCTGTGTCCTGATGAGCTAAGGGGACAGGGAGACAATTTTACATGATAAAAAACCCAAAATCAAATACCAACATTTATAGGTACTTAGAATTTTTTACTATAGTGATTGAGGTACTAGTAGGCTTCCAAATTTCTTTAAAATCATAAATATATCAAGAAAACACTGTGTTCAATGGATACCTATATATATAGTGGAGTTTCATTTTAATTGCAGATTTTGGGGGGTTTTATCAGAGAATTTGTAATTTTTTATCTCAGGGAAAACCAGGATCCCTGTTGATTGGGGATTTTTCTTGCCTTAATTTTCCATTTATACCTATTATGCTTTACAATGCTCTGACCCCTACTCCCAGGGCCCTTTTGCATTGCCAAGAATTAGCTGTAAATGGGAATCTAGCCCTTCATTTTTAAAACTCTCCTTAGGCTTCAAATGTGGCCATTGCCAAAAACTGTCTCTGTAAAATAGCACCTTGTTACTGCATTCATCTGCCCCCTCCCAACCCCGTATACCTGACTCATATCATATCTACCTGGGTTTACTGACATCAATAAGATTTTTATTCCTGACAGCAGGGAGTAATGAGTAACATGGGAAAGAGGCAAGTGTATTTTATTATGGCCTGGACCTCATCAGCTGTATTGTGCGATCCCTTGTGATTTCACAATCCTTAGGATTTTTTTAGTGATGCACGTAGCAGCCAGAAGACAGCTTGATGTTGAGATGCTGGACTGAGCTGGCTGTTCTGGCAGTTAAATATAAATCCTGTTTTAACTTGTAAACTGAGCAGATTTGATACTGAGGGGAAAATAAATGTACTGCAGCAAATGCGGTCTTAGTCTAGAGCATCTGAAGTGGCTGCTTTTGTTGGGTTATTTTTTATATTTTATTTTTTTTAAAATTGCAGTTGGACAACATCAGTGTTGGTGTTGGCTGCTGTTGTCACGGAACTAGCACACATCTGTAGACAGGCAGGCTTAGTGACATGAGCACCACACATGACTGTCATATGCCAGCCTAGCAACAGCTTTCAGTCTTGGCCAACTATGAGGCAGCGTGTAGGTGCACATCCTGAGGTACTGGGCAGGGGCTGTAGGGTGATTTTCAGAATTCACCTTTCACAACCCAGCATCCCCCTGCTTTTCTGGGGCAAACTATGCAATGCCATCCCTTATCCTGGCACAGTATGCTTCCCATTCTTTGTCAGTGCAGGTAGACCGGCTGCTCTGCCTACGGTTGACCTTATGGCTGTCCTGAAGCCTAGAGCCACTGACCATACTGCAAACTCTGGTGGCCATCTTTTGGTCCAGTGGCGCCCAACCTTTTCACCCCCTGGACTGAATGGTTGGTATTGAGTCTATTTACAAGTTCGATCTGGCCAATGGGTCTGATCTGGCGCATGGGACAGGTGCAGTGGGGCATCAGGCTGGGACATGGGAGCAGCCTGGCCCAGCCTGGATAAGGCTGTGCAGCAACAGCTGGCATGGCCCTGATTTGGCTCCGCAGCAACAGCCTGTCCCAGGCCCAATCTAGCTGTGTGGGTCTTGGAAATTGGCAGCAGGTTCAGGTTGGCAGTGTTAATTGCCACTGCCCCCACACTACCAAATTTCCTGACCCATGCCAGATGCTATGGCTCCATGGACCAGGGTTTGAGCACCCCCGCTGGTGGCCATCCACACAGACCCTAGCAGCTTTGCTGAACTGCCAGATGAGGTCAACTCCCCCTTGCTCAGCCCCTTGCCCACCCCTCACCACAGTCTGTTTGAAATGCACATGGCTGTGCAAGGCTTCAGCACAGGAAGTCCACTAACAGCAATCTCACAGTTCTCTTTTCTTGACTTTTGGCCCTTCTGCCCTCCATGTGCTGTCTCCATTGCCCAGACTTAGAGCCATCCCCAGAAGAACAGACAGGTGGTCCTCAGGCTGGTTCCTGGAAGGGCTTTGCCTAAGGAGCAGAGGACATGTGCTGTGCAGTGGCCTCAAAGTAAGATAAAGGCACAGGTGCCTCTCATGTGGCTCTAGTGGAGGGGGACCTCAGGGTGGATCCTAAGTATCAGCATAGACATACCCCAGGGCTTTTCCCATTCCTCACCAGTGTCTTGTCACTCCATGGGAGGAGCGGGTCTTGGGTTTTTAGTGGCCACTCTCTTCTTTTGCATCGTGAGGTATTCTACGCAGAGGAGCACAGGGGTTTCTCACACCCCTAGTTATTTCTCTTGGTGGCATACAGTTGGGCTAATGCCCAGCGCCACAGTGAGTGGCTAGTTCTCACATAAACTTTCTGTCCCCTCACATCAGGATTGCTCCAGGGGTTGCACTGCCTCACTGCTGTTGTGCTGGGGATTAACACTGTGCTAATCAAATACAGACAGACTGTAAGGGCTAGGCTTTAAGCTGTTTTATGAGTTAATAACTTTCTGGGGGGAAGGTTTAATTCTACCCAGAAAGAACCTACGTAGGCCTTTAAATTGAATTTGTTGCCATGATAGCTGAAGTTAGCAACCCATTACACATTTTAGACTTTGTAACTACTATTTCCCCCCCAAGCAGAGATTAAATCTAAGACTTTCCCTTCTTAACTGCTTCCACATGAATCCCTGACCCCACAAGAGTGTGCAGTAATGCTTCCCCTCTCTTTGAACAGCATCAGCGCTTTTAGCATCCCTCTACCCGTTTATCTGTGTGTGACACTAACTGATTCCTTTTTGTAACATGCCAGCGGGGTAGGAAACTATTATCAGCTCTGGGAAATTGAGGCAAAGCCAAAAACTACCCAAGGCCACAATGGAAAATCAGCATCAGAGCTTGGGATTGGAACACAGAGGTTTTTGGCTCTGAGCCCCACATTGTCTGCCAACCCCCTTGTCTGTTTTAGTATGGTACACATGTGGGAGAGGTAAGAATATGACAGGAAGCCAGCCTTCATGCCATTACCACTCAGCATTGGGATTACAGCCCATATGTTTGTGAATACAGGGCAGGTTCACACCAACTCTAGCATTCACGTCACTGAAAAACCAGTCTGGTTGAACAGCTGGTGTAAACTGGTGAGGCTGTATTGGCCTGATTGAGATCAGGTTTACTTATACCAGCTGGGTATAAATTTGGCTTGAAAGAAGGTGGTGAAAAGCCATTGCTTGCTGCTTTATTAGAGTGTGCCTGTGTGCTTTGCGCTTATCCATAGCAAGAGTTTAAAGTACAGCTAGTGGGACTGTGAACTCCCAAAAAATATTCCTTGAATTTAGCACTCTTCCTGGCTGTGTATTCTCCATTCATAGACTGCAATACGTGTGTGTGTTTTATCCAAGTGTTTGCTGCGTACTCTGGGCACAGGAATGAAGTTTGTTCATGAACTGGCTATTTGCTGTTTGTGCCATGTGATTCCGTCATTTCCACAGCAGTTTTGCTACCAAAATGTCATTAAAAGGTTGTGTTTCTTTTCCCGATCACAGACTATTTGTATTACTAACTGTCATTGTTTAAAGCCATGCAATGCCTAATTGAGCCTCTCCGAATGTTCAGGAAAACGTCCTTAGTATGAGTTCTCCCATCAATACTTTCTCGTGCTATGGTGCTTCTATTTGGAGCAAACTTCCTTGCATATAAAAAATAATACACGGTATGGCTTAAAAACAAGCCAATCAAGGGGTTACATTTACCCAGAAGAGTGACTCAGTATGTTTCATTTGTAAGAGCATGCCTGGGTCATATTCTTACTTTCCTGTCTTGCAGGGTCTGTAACCCAGGCTAAGACAGCAGTGTTCTTTGTCCCTCTAGTGGTTGGATCACATAAAGCATCTCATCTTGTTTTAAAAATTTTCAGTAATGGAGAATTCACCACAACATTGGATAAATGGTTCCAATGGTTCATTGTCTTCCTTGTTGAGTATTTGCCCCTTATTTTTAGTCTGAATATGTCCAGTTTTATCTTTCAGTCACTGGATCTTTTATCCCCTTGTTTGCCAGATTACCAAATTTTGTTCTCTTCAGAGATGCTTATGTTTGAGTGACCCCATTAGTTTTTCCTTTTATAAAGTCAGATTGATTGTGCTCCTTGAGTTGTTCACTATAACAAATGTTTTCCAAACTTTTAATGGTTTTCCTAGCTTGTCTCTGAGCCATCCCTCATTTAGCAACACAAGAGTGTAAGAGCTGGGTGCTGTATTCACTCCTATCAGCTATAAAGGAAATAGAACTTGCCCTGCTCTTACTTGACATCACCTTGTTTTTACAGCTAAGACTTGCATCAGCCCTGTTGGCGCCATTATTGTACCAAAACTCATGTTCAGTTGATTAATCACCATGTGCCTCACATCTTTTTCAGGCCATGGTTTCTCTGGATAGCATTTCTCATCTTATGAGTATAGCCAGCATTCTTGGTTCCAAGATGTGGGGCTTTGCACTTGGCCACATTGGAATGCATGTTGTTTGTTTGTTCCTAGGTGCTTGAATCTGAAGAAAGGTTCATCAGCCATTTAGATAGAAAGAGAATGAAAAAAGAAAGAAATGGAGCCATTATGCAGTGAAGAGGATGGGTAGTAGCTAAAGATAAGCTGAGATTGGCTAATCAGGAAGGCTAATAGTGTTAGCCATGGGAGTAAAGGCAAAGCATAGATAGAAATGAAGGTATGGAAATGGAGACTGTCATGACCAAGGTGTAAGCAAAACTCAAGGGACTTAATGCACTCAGGTAGTGGGGAACTAGCTAATCCCTGTGCCCGTATTCTGAAAGAACTTGCACATAGAATCTCAGGTCAAGCAGCAAGTACTTTTTAATAAATCAGTACCACATCAGAGCTGGTACTACATACTTGGAAAATAGCAAATATTGTACCCAGATTTAAGAATAGCAGGAGAAAAAGGTATCCAGGAAGCTACAGGCCTGTTGGTCTCATTTCAACAGTATGCAAAGGCTTTAGAGCAGATTTTGAAGGAAAGAACAGGATAAAGGAATGGAAGAAAATGGAAATGGAAGAAAATGCAACTTGGATTTATCCAAAAAGGTTGATACCAGACTCACCTGATGTCTTTATCAAAGACTGTCCCTTTCTAGATGGAGGAGATGTAGTGGATCCCATCTGTCTAGGTTTAAGTAAAGCATTTGATATGGTGTGATGGGTAGTTATTAGGGTAGCTAAAGAAGAAAGGGAACAGCGTAGGAATTCTAAGGTGGGTAAGGAACTGATGAGAGTGAAAATGATAGCAGTAGTGCTAGAAAAGGATGTATGAAATTGGAGGGAGCTTGCTAGCAGCTCTAGGTTTGAGACCAATCTCATCTAATATTTTCATGAATGGCCTTGGCATATGCTGATGAAACTTGCTTCTGACACCATCTTAGAAGGCATTATCTATGTGGAGAAGGATTGAGATATTGTACGAGGAAATGTTCATGAGACATCAAGGATTCAAGTGATAACAATGGGATGAAATTCAATACTATAAAATGCCAGTTCATGCACTTGAGATGAATAACATAACTTCTAATGTAAGCTGGGGCCTCATCAGTTGGAAATAACTGAGGAAAAAGAGGACCTGAGAGTACTAATTGATCACAGGCTGACTAAGTCTTCAGTGTGATGTATCCATGAAAAAAAGGCAAATGCATTGTAAGACTATATCAGGAGTGGTATTTCCAGTAGAGATAAGGAGGTACTAGTGCCTTTGTGCAAAGCCTGGTGAGACCTCCTTAGCAATACCTGGTATAGTCTGAAGAACTCAGATGAGATCAGGTATGGAAGATGGCTACAAGGATGACCAGGGCGTGAAGAGGCTGTTTCATGAGAGGAGACTAAATGAGCTTGTCTTGTTTAACCTGGTAAAACAAAGGTTAGAAGGAATCTGACTGGTGTCTATAAACACATCAGAGGGTAAATCTTGGGAGGAAGAAGATCTGTATGGGCTAAAGTAGAATGTTGGCACAAAAACAAATGGATATTAATTGGCTGTGAATAATGTGAGGCTGGAAATTGAAAGCAGGTTTCTAACCAAACAGGGAGTGCCAGTTTGGAACTGCGTGCCAATACGTGTCGTGGGGAGTGAAACACCCAAATAGTGTAAAGACAGAGCATGTTTATTTAAGGAAAGGGATTATATCATGTGGTTCCTTATAATAGTGGGAAACTAAATCCATCTGACCTGGGACTCCCTTCTTGACCTTTGTTCCCATGGCTTCTGTGCACTCAGTTGCAAGCCTAGACTTATGCCATAGAGCAGTGGTCTCCAAACTTTTGTGATCACGCACCCCTATCATTAAAATTTTTTTTTGAGCACGCACCCCCAATATAAGTGGAACTCCCACTCTTCCCTCAGGATACCTTGCGTACTGTACGTGACATGTAACCGTCTGACATATGGACTGAATGAGGGCGCCAGTGTCAATCCGTATATTAAAGCTTAATTTCTTTCTTACTTTTTAGATAAAAAATAAATATAAATAGAAGTTCTAATATTTTCTTCCTGCACCCCAATGAATTGTCTTGCGCACCCCATGGGGTGCATGCACCCCACTTTGGAGACCAGTGCCATAGAGAACTCCTACCCTGCAGGATTTTCAGTCCACATGACAGTATGTGTTTTCTGGCGCATATCATAGCTAGACTCCATAATAGTGTTTTTCAAGGCCAGAAAGGCAATCTATAAATGATTCTTTTATATTTTAAGAATAATGGGAGGATGTTTGTTCTGTCATTCATTAAGACAAAGCAGAAAACACAGTTGAAAGTATCTGAAGGTAACCCCCAGCATAATGTAGACTGGTGGCTTCATATATTCCTTTTGCTTAATGTCCAGTTTACCATAGTAAAAAGTAACGATTCATTTGCTTGCAGCCCAGGGTCCCGTGTGCTCACCCACATATTGAGTAATAGCTTGCAACTCCTTATCTGATTGGCTTATAGCCGTTAAACTTCCAATGACCTGCCTGCTGATAATCATTTATGCACTGCCTTCTCCCACATCTCTGAGCAGCACACTGCATTAAATAAAAAAGAATAAATGTGAAGATAAACAATAAGAATTGAAAACAGCAGCCAGGGATGAAGCTGAAGCATAAACTCTGTAATTGGTATTGGAAATACAATCTTTAGTTTAGCTGCCCTCTATAACAACAAAATCAATTGCCTTAAGAGTGAACAATGCCAGCATGAAAAATATTCAACCTCTGTCACCTCCTCCCAACCCAAAAATGTAACAGGCAAAATGCACATATCTTGCATTAGTGTTATACAGGCTTGCAAGGGTCTTGGCTTATAAGCAAATGGTGTTCTATTGATCTTTATAGGTGCATGGTAGCCAGAGCACTGGGTGTACAATGAAGCATTCCTGGGTTGAAGTCCCGGCTGTGCTACCTGCTTGTGTAGAGCTGTGTGGGACTGTTTGGCTGAGTATTTTATTCACTAAAAATGTTAGTGTCATGTGGACTAAACTATTCGTGAATGTGTCAGTTCTAATAATCAGTTTTGGTTGAAAAATACTGAAACAATGGAAAGTCATTTTTTAACATGAAGTAGTTTTAATTTCAAAATAATTTTGTAGTTTGAAAGTTGCCTATTTATTTCTAAATACGTTGATTTCCCTCCCCCCCCCACACCAGTACAAAATCAGTTGTTTGTTATGCATGGAGCCAAATGCTTCACTCAATCCCTAATGGTTGTGGGGTTTTCCCCCCTAAATCTCTGGTTTAACCAGTTACTCATCTCCCCCAACACGCAGACACATTATTTGTATTTCTGTGCTGTGGCATGATCTAGGGCAGGGGTTGTCCGCTTGTGGCAATGCATGTCACAAGTGGCATGGGCAGCTGCTGTTTTTGGCGTGCACAAGATATGGGAGGAGGAAGGGATTGGAGTGGCATTCAGGGTCGGGCACAACTTAATTTGTGCATACTTGCCAAAAAGATTGACTATCACTGATTTAGAGTAAGTCACGTCTCCCCTCCATACCCATTTCCCCCCTCACGCTTTACCTTATCATGTTTCTACAGCACCTTGCACAGTGAGGTCCTGATTGTGTTTGGGCCTTTAGGTGCTATTGTAATGTTAAGCAATATACTGAGAGTAGAGGAATAGCAAGGCAGCCTGATCCAGTGGTGACTTCTAGCTAATGCCGTGCCATCAGCATGATTATGTGGCTGTAGTGGCAACTCCTCCCCCCATCCCCCAAGTTAGTGCCTAGGACTGCTATCCTAGTCACTCCATCCTAGGTATGCTACTGACTGAGGGAAGATATACTATCTTCAGGCAACATCACCAGGAATACAAGCTTCATATCATGGGCACCAGGGCCAGGGACAGACATTAAAGTCTGTGCCTGAATTGATTCACTCTTTGCAGGTTAGTCTAAGCTGCGCAACTTAAACTGATTAATAACTAGACTGCCATTCTCTGGTAAATCAGGAAATGCAGGCACATGCCTGCAGTGGCTCAAGCCAGAAGCCAGGGGGTGCTAGAGTGTGCCTGTCAACCACTGCCAAAGGGGAGGGAAGAGAGGCACCTGCCAAGGCCCTCACCCCTCCCTGCTAGAGCAGTGGGGGCATGGCAAGGCAGCACCTGGGGCTAGCAGGACACACAGGATATGAGCCTGATGGATGGGATGGATTGTGGGGGAAGGGGAGCTGCTGCCAGACTGATGATTGGGGATGAGGAAAAAGTCCTTTCTCTGAAGCATGTATTGAACACAGCAATTTGCAAAGCATACAACAGGGGACTACCAACAATATTTGCCTAAGCTAAGATACAGCCCAGTAAAACACAGCAGACACAACTTAGTCTAACTTAAAATGTAAAGCAGGAAGACAGAGAAAGACTTGCATAAGTCTTACTAATCCCAAGGGCAGAATGTCTGTTTACATCCAGGCATTCAGAAAGCCTTTGTTTAGGTTTTACAGGTTCTGCTTTATAATGTAAATATAGCTGTCTGCATTCTTTGGTCTGCAACTTCCAGCCAGAAACTGTCTGCAACTTCCCTTAACTCCATCTCCAGCACATGTGTGAGGATTGCAAGGTCCTTGCCTACACTTCTCACCTCTCAGTCTGGTCCTGCAGGTCTTGGCTCTGGGCTTATAAGTACAGGTCTTGCCTCTTCCCCCCATCTCCTCTGCTCTGGAACTGCTGTGGAATTAATCCCCTCCCTGGCTGAAGGTAAACTGGACAGAGGGAGGAATTAACCCCATCTCTGCCTGGCTGCCTGAAAACTGTGGAGATCCACAGGGTTTGTCAGCAGGGGGAAGAGGGGACAGGGAGGAATTTGCCATAGGGGCCATGACAGGCCAGTGTCTGGCCACACGCCACCTCTGCTATGACTAGAGAGCAAAGGGGAGGGGCCAGCCCTGCTGTGGAGCAGAGAGCCCCATCCAGCCCAGAGAGCATGCCAGGATGCTGGGGGTCCCTGATTTAACTTAAACCAGCAAGGGATCTAGGACAGACATTGCATAAACTGGTTTGAGCTAAATCAGTTAAGTCTGATACTACATTCAACCAGGTTTATCTCAAACAGGTTTCAGCCATTTTCAAGCTAGTTTATGTGCACCGAATGTCTGTTCTGTTACAGGTTTAAACCAGTTTCTGATCACTTAAACCGGTTTATGTGTAATGTCTGTCCCTAGCCCAGGAGATAAACACTTAAACATTCAAAATCTTAACATAAAGAGCACAACATTGTCAACATTAAGGGAGTAAAAGATTTCTTGCAAATAGTTTTGTATTTATATTTATATAGATACAGGGCATTTTGAGAGGGAGGTGAGGCTGGAATTTAAATCTCTAGTAGCTCCTTTTGTGCTGTAGCAGGAATGGTAGAACTGTCTGGTATAACATCCTGGAACTGTACAGTAAGTATGGAATAGCCAAAGACAAACTGGCCCTTAGTGCCAGTCTTTGTATTACTTCTTTTTTTTTGTTTTGTATAATCAAACCTTAACAAAGAGGCTGGAGAATCCCTCTATGCATCTTCAGCACCCAAGTGCAAAAATGTGCATTCGTCAAGGGTGGTGGGGGACGCGGCTGCCAACTTATAAATTCTTTTTGCAAAACTTTTCAGTTCTACCCTGGAGCTTTGGCCAGACCCATTTCCCCGCCCCCCCGCCACCCTCCATTGATGGGACTCTGGCAGCTAAAATTACATGGATCCCTTGAAAATTTACCTTGTGACAATTTAATGACCTTACAACGTTCTGACTTGGCAACAAGAATAACGTGGAAAAAAATCTCTAAGTTGAAAAGAGAGTTCAAAAACACCTTGGGAAACATTCCCTAGCAATCACAATCCCTCTCCAGGGATCCTGTCCACATATTAGAGAGCCACAGCTGTATATTTCAAATAGTTCAAGAAGAAAAATTTGGCTGCCATACCTCTCGGGTGGAAGGGAGGCAGGGTTGAGCTGCCAGAGTGCTTCATCTGGTATTATAGAGGAAAAGTAACTGTTGTGCTGGAGTGACCTAGTCACGAGACAGGAAGCCTATCAGGAACCTAATAGAAAAATATATTAGGCAGGGATTAAAATATTTTCCTCCTGTGTCTTGTAAGAGTGTCCCAGTCATGAGTCAGGCTTTTCTATAGCAAAACAAATATTTTCATATCCTGTGACACAATTTTGAGAGGTATGTGAATGCCTGTTACCAACCAAGTCAGATTGCTTGCTGATGTAAATTGGCATTTTTCCATCAGAGCCAGTGGGATGCAGAGAGCAGTCAAAAGGTAAAGGTGAAAAAAAGGTCCTTGTAGACAAAGTGTTAGAGAGCTCCAAAAGGTCTTGCAATAGGGAGGAAGTGGGAATCTTGGAAGGAACGGAGGATTTGTCACCCAGAAGGGAAAAATAGGGGCAATGTGGTACGAAGGGTTGCACTTTATGGAAGGATGCAACTTAACCTTAACAGGCAAGCCATAGGGAAGCCTTAGCAGTGTTTTCAGGGAGGGGTTAGACTTGCCAGTCAGATAGCTGAAATGTTTATATACTAATGCGAGAAGTATGGAGAACAAACAGGAAGAATTGGAGGTCCTAGTTCAAGCATAGAATTATAATGTAATTGGGATGGCAGAAATGGATGGATGGAAGGAAGGGACCTTGCAAGATCATTGGGTCCAGCCCCCCTGCACTAGGCAGGAAAGATAACTGAGGTCACATGACCCCAGTGAGGTAACCATCCAGTCTCCTCTTGAAGATTTCCAAGGTAGGTGATTGCACCACCTCTGGAGGGAGCTTATTCCACAGTCTGGACACTCTGTGAAGAAGTTTTTCCTAGAGTTAAGCCTGAAACGGTCTTCCAGGAGTTTGTGGCCATTACTCCTGGTTTTCCCCAAGGGTGCCCTGGTAAACAGTTGTTCACTGAGCCCTTGATGTAGTCCCCTGATGTAGCAGTAAGCTGCTACCAAATCCTCTCTCAGCCTTCTCTTTTTTAGGCTGAAGAGGCCCAAGTCCCTCAGCCTTTCCTCATATGGCTTACCTTGCAAGTCTCTGATCATATGGGTGCCTCTTTTCTGAGCTCTCTCAAGCTTTTCCAGGTCCTTTTTGAAGTGTGGCACCCATCTCTGCTTGAGATGCATTAGTTGATGCATACCAGAGTATTGTTTGCCCAGCTGGCTACAGCATCGCACTGATGGCTCATCAAATTGGCACCACTAAGCATGTAAGTATGTTGTGTGTTGTTTGTCCCCATAGGGAGCTCTTTACATTTCTCAATGCTGAACTTCATCTGGTTCAGATCCGCCCAACTTGCCAGCCTGTCTAGGTCTGCCTGTATCTCCAGCCTATCTCCAAGTGTGACCACGTTCCCTCATAGTTTGGTGTCATCCACAAACTTGGACAGTGAGCTCTTCACCCCTACATTGAAATCACTGCTATCTTTCCTCTGCATGGGAACGGACTTTTGTACTTCAAAGATCACATCCTTGAGGAATGACCATTTTTCATACACTTCTTTTACCTTTGGTTCCTGGTCCTGCAGTGCTTCCCCTACTATTGTCCTGAGCCTGTTGAAATTTATTTTTTTAAGTCCAAAACTTCAACCCTGGTAGCTGCCTGCCTTGCGATGGACAGCGAACTTGATGACCTCATGGTCGCTGTCGCCCAGGCTACCCTCTATATTCAAGTCATTCACCAGATCATTTCCTTTGGCCAAGGCCAAGTCTAGGAGAGAACTACCTCTGGTTGGCCTGTGCACTTCCCGAGTCAGGTAGAGCTCTTCAATACAGGTCAGGAAGCTATGCGGCCAATCCAATTAAGCAAGTGTTCATCCCAAGCAATGTCTGGATAATTCAAGTCACCCATGACAGCCATGTCCCAGGGGCATGCGGCCTCTACCGGTTCTCAAGAGAGCTCCAGATCAAGCTCTTCCCCCTGGTTTGGTGGTCTGTAGTATACACCTAAGTTAGGTCTCTCTCACTGCACCCCTCCACTCCCCATAGTTTGACCCAGAGGGTTTTGAGTCACTCTTCTTTGGAGCCAATGTCAGCCTTCAAGGAGGTGTAGTGCTCCCTCACATAGAGAGGTTCACCTCCACCTTTCTTCCCTACTCAGTCCCTTCTGTGAAGGGTGATTGAAGCCCTCCCATGAGACCCTGTGATCTGGCACCTTCTGCTAGCTGTTTGAATAAAGCCTAATCCACCTTATCCTCCTGGTCTGGTGGTCTACAGCAGATATCCACCATGACATCACCTTGGCTGCTCTTCCCTCTGACCCTAACCCAGAGACTTTCCACAGGTCTATCTCCAGTTTCATGCTGGAGCTCTGAGCAGTCATGCAGCTCTTTAACAAAAAGAGCAACTCCTCCTCTTCTTCCCTGCCTGTCCTTCCTGAACAATTTGCACCCATCCGTGACAGTGCTTCAGTCATGCGAGCTCCCTCTAAGTCTCTGTTATTCCAACCATGTCATAGGTCCGTGAGTGTGTGAGGACTTCTAAGTCTTCCTGCTTGTTTCCCAGGCTCCATGAATTGCGTACAGGCACCTAAGGTAACTAGCTGATTGTCCTACTTGCTGATTTCTCAGGAACAATGAGAAGGCTATCTCTGTTGCCCCCTCCTGCTTGTGCTTCCTCCAGGTCACTTGCTTCCCCACTTACCTCAGGGCTTTGGTCTCCATCCCCCAGTTAACCTAGTTTAAAGCTCTCCTCACTAGGTTAGCCAGCCTGCCTGTAAAGATGCTCTTCCCTCTTGGTCAGGTGGGTCCTGGTCTCTTCCTAGCAATCCTTTTTCTTGGAACAACATCCCATGGTTGAAAAAACCAAAGCCTTGCTGGTGCCATGATCTGCAAAACCATGCATTGTTCCGCCAGATGCATCTGCTTCTATCTGGGCCCTTCCCCTTGACTGGAAGGATTGAGAACTTCACCTCACCTGAGTACCCAGCCCTAAGAACAGTCTTCAAATACCTGAAGGGCAATTTACACAGATGATTTTTTTTCTGTGGCTGTAGAGGACAGAGCTAGGGTAATTCCCTCAAGCTGCAGCAGAGGAAATTTTGGTTGGAAATTAGGAGGAACTGTTTATGATGACTTAGTTAATGACAATCGTGCCTTGAGCAGAGTGCTGGACTAGATGTCCCTGTGAGGTCCCTTCCTGTCCTACTTTCCAGTGATCCTATAACTGCAAGAACTGCAAGGACTGAAGAAAGCCTGGAACAGAAACAGCCATTATCGGTGTCAGATACCCTCTTCCTTATATCGTTCTTAGGAACAAGGTAGTTATTGTCTTTTTCTTTATTGCTGCTTTCAGGTACTGCCAAGGTGCAAGTGCCGTGGCATCTTTTGAAGGAACTGATGATATCTTTCTGTAGACATTTAGGCTTCAGGCTAACTTTAACTTGATTCAGAAAGACTTCTCTGTGTAAGCTGTCAGGAGAGGCCTTTCACTGAGAGAGCCTTTTTCCAAAGTATTTGTGGAGGGTTTGAGTTAAAGGCTCAGTGTAAAAGTTAATTGTATTTTAAAATAACCTGCACCTCAGGTTAAAAAGCTACTTTGCTGGGGGTTTTGTTCATCATTTGGGCTATTTCTTACAGTTTGCATTTCATTTTGCCTGCATCATTAGTATAGGCCAGGGTTCACTTCCTGGATCATGAGCATGAAGCTGCCTTCGTGGGATTAGAGACACCGCAGTGGAATTTTTAAAATCCAAACACACTGGTCACCCATGCACATGCTGGACATCTGCTCCAATGCATGCTTTTAACATGCATTGGAGCAGACTCATTTAATCAAGTCTGCTGGAGCATGTTAATTAATGCACTCCAGCAGCCTCCATGTCGTGTCTATTCAGCATCCCCATGCTTCAAAATGGTAGCAAGGGCACTTTAACTAAAGTTCATTGAGTGAGCTTTTAGTTCAAGTGCCACCACTGCCATTTGGAAGCATGGGACGCTGAATACTTGTGATGCTATGGGCACTTTAATTGGAGTGGCACTCAGAGCTGCGCTAATTAATGCGCTCCACCCCAGAGCATGTGCAGAGATGCCCACTGTGGACCAAAGCCCACCCTGCTTACTGGGCATCTGACTGGGTTTAGATACAATCCTGTTCTACCCTGTTTGTAGTCCCTGAAAATCCAGTAATGCATCTATTTTTGGTAGCACGCCATCAATTTAGCTTTAAGGTTAAGTTACAAAAAGCAGTGCAGAATAGGAGGAGGAGAAGGACCTGCCTACCTTTTGCATTAGTGGTTTTTCAGGAACTTAAACAGGTTGGAGTAGAAACACTGTGTAGATGCTTCACAGGTGGAATAGTAACCCATCCAACACACACACAAAATGTTTCAATGTTTGTTCAGGACCGGATCCTGTTCTTGGCCTTAATTAACGTTTATATTCTTGACCCCAGGGGATTCGTTTCAGATTTATGTCAGAAAAGCATTAATGAGCATACAATATATGACCTGAGGATAGGACTTGGATTTGCAGTTCCCATTCATTTTAAAGAGAATTGGGTGTCTGAGTCTCTTAGGCGGCTTTGACAATCCCAGCCTAAATGCTGAATTTGTCCCTTGTTACACTTTCCTTGGGTACTTGACTAATCTTCCCAATGATTGTTTTCCTAGAGCAATGGTCTCCAAACTTTTTTGATTGTGCACCCCTAACAGTAAAAAATTTTTGAGCATGCACTCCCAATATATATATATTTATGTATTTATAAATTATGTACATGTACTACTGTACTAATATATTATGTACATTATAAAACATAGACACAAAATAGAAATTAAAAAAGGATAAGATAAAGATGAAATAAACTATTTTTAAATTTGTTTTATTTATTAGCGATACAAAAAACCTTTTTGCTCTCACTAAAAAAATATATTATTTAGTTTTTACCTTGTAATGTGGCTGATGAAGAGCTCGTACTAGGAGTAGGAGAAGTGTCAGCTCTGCCCTTTTCCTGCTATTCACTTGTGCTCGCATTATTAGTATTATCTTCAATCCACGGTTTCTTTGCAGGAATCTTGTCCATTTTGTGAGGGTTAGTTTAGTTGAAACTAGATAATATAATTCGTAAATCCACTTAACCAGGCACACGTAAACTGCTGTAATAAGCAGGCCAAATGATGAACAAAAACCCCAGCACAGTAGCTTTATAACCTGAGGTGCAGATTATTTTAAAGCATATGTAAACTGCAATATGTCGCAATACGCTGAAAGTGAACGAACGCTTCTTCCCTCAGGATACCTCACATACTGTATGTGACATGTGACCGTCCAACATACAGACTGAGTGAGGGCGCCAGTGTCAATCTGTATATTAAATATTAGTAAAGCTTAATTTCTTTCTTATTTTTTTTAGATAAAAAATAAATAAAAATACAAGTTCTAATATTTTCTTCATGCACCCCAATGGATCGTCTTGCGCACCCCCTGGGGTGCACACACTCCACTTTGGAGACCAGTGTCCTAGAGGACTGTGGTAGAATCCCAGAGCGCCACAGAAGCCAGTATAATTTACAGAAAGGAAATAATTTACAGAAAGGAAATAAAAAGACTTAGCAAATGAATAGGTTCAGGGCTTTCACAGCTCCCAGAGGAAGGAAGACTTTATTCCCCCCACCCAATAATTCTAACTTTCCATAAACGAGGCCTCAATTGAATCCCGTTAAATTAATTTGTTATTGATTTCTGGAAAGGTTGGGGTGGTTTTCTGGTATTAGGTAGATTGTTGTGGAAGCATTAGAAGGTATTACCATGGTCATATATGAAACCTAAAGCTTTTACACTAGGCTTGTCCAACATACGGCCCACGGGCCGCCATGCGGCCCACCAAGGCATGTTCTGAGGCCCACGGTGCTGCAATGGGAAACAAAAGTAAACACTGTTTACTTTCATTCCCACCACTTGTCCCTGCTCCAGCCCCTCAGCAACTTCCTAATGGCTGCTGAAGGGCTGGGGAAGGGACAAGGTTCCCACACACACCACGATGGTGCAGCGTGGCCCGGCCGAGTCCCTCACGGGGCTGGACCTCTCCCCGACCAGGGGCAGCGCTGGCTGGCTGCTGAGCAGCCCCACCCACCAGCCCCAAGGAGCCAGTGCCCGCTTGGGTGGCCGCAACCGGTGCCACCGGCTCAGGGTAGGCGGAGGTGCAGGACAGAGCCTTTATGCGAAAATTTTCCTGCAGGCTGGCGGAGGAGTGGCTCAGCTTGTGGGCCCAGAGCACACCGGTTGCTGGCGGGGAGGATGCTCATCTGGGAGTGCCCGTGCTCCTGCCCCCGCCTCCCTGCTCCAACACAAGCCTGTGCTCGTGCCCTGCGCTGCCAGAGTGGCCCTGCGCAGGAGACCAAGCAGTGGCCACAGGCACTGCCGGTCCATGCCTGCCTCCTCGCCTACCCTGCCCTGCCCCGCCCCACAGCAAAGCGGCACCTGCTCCCCCGGCCAGTCTCCCCCCGGGTGCTGCGGCTCTCGGGGCCCAGCCACCCGCACGTGAGGCCCGGAGGGGACCGCTTCTCATGTGCTGCTGGGGGTGGGAGGAGCTTGGCCTGGTCTGCACTGGCCAGCAGAAGTGGCAGCAGAGCCGTGTGCTGCTCGGGATGGGATGAGCCTGCACCGGTCAGTCCTGAGGGGCAGACGGCTCTGCCGCCACTTCTGCTCACCAGCGCAGACCTGGCCAGCCTCCTCCCATCCCCAGCAGCACATGGGAAGCCAGCTTCAGCTGCATGCTGCTTTTTCTGGCCAGTGCCAACCCAGTTCTGCCCAGGCGGGTCCTGCAGCACCATGTGAACTTGGGCATGGCACCGGCAGGCTGGGCAGGCCCCAGGTCAACCCTGGCCTGGCGCCATTGCTTTTCCAGCATCAGGTCAACCCGGTTGTAGCCAAGCAGCTCCTGCAGCACCATGTCAACCCAGGCATGGCACCAGGCCAGCCAGGCAGCAGGTCTGTAAAAATACTGTCCAGTGTTTGGATTGTGTTTGCTTCTGTTTCTCTTTGTGCGGGATTGGGGGTTCAACCTGTTACTACTTGTTAAAGATGTATTACTAACAAGTTATTAATTCAATAAAAGTAAATCTTCTTGAAGATTATTCTCAAAAATGCCCATATTTTGTTGCTTTGATTCATTTCCACTCTGGCTGATATCTTTTCCACATTTGATCTGTAGACTTGCATTATGCTTCTTTCATTCATTGAGAAGTGAGTAGAAGCAAAAGTGTTTATTTTACTCAAGTGTTTGGTATTATTTTGTTCTTGCTTTTATATTGTTTTCATTTTGGATTTTAAACCACATTTCCAGGCCCATTTCATTGTCACTTCCTGCAACTTCATTGGTGTCAAAGGTCACGTGACATCACTTCCTGATGTGATACTACTTCCTGTGAGGTCTTTGAATATGGCTCACCAGCCCACTGGGTGATAAAAAGTTTGTGATCTGGCCTCACATTCAAAAAGGTTGGTCACCTCTGTTTTATACGCTCCCTGCCTGCCAGCACAAGCCTGCCTGCTGCCTGCTATGTGGAGTTGCTCCGGATCTGTGCCATCTGGTCCCCATTCACATCCTCACTAAATTGCTGGGTGCTCTGTAGTTTCTATTTTCTGCTATTGTCTGAAGAAGGAACAGAGCAGGCTCTGATGTTAGGAGGCAGCCCATATGTATGAGATTGCTTGGCAGTAGAGGCTGAAACAGTTGAGATCTATTGTTGCTAGATGACATAGTCCTACCTTCCAGCAGTCATTTGACATTCCAGGAACCAGATTCACAGAGGAAATCATATGAAATTGGGTTCAAAGGGACCTAATGGGTCAGTCCACCCCAGTGCTCCACAGGATTAACTACACCTAAACTGTTCCTGATGGATGTTTATCCAATTTGCTCTTCCAGACTTCTAGCTCAGCTGAGTCTCAGCTCATTACACTAGGGTTTTCAAAGGAGCCCAAGAACATCAGGTGCTTGACTTCCATAGAGTATAGTGCTTCCTTCCCTTTAAAGAATATTGAAATTCCCAGGGATGCACTTTGTGCTAGTGTGAAAGTCTGTACAAGGTAACAGCCCATCAGGCTAGAAGAGGCTGAAAAGGAGGCTCTTCTCAGGTGATGTTAAGCAGAGCCATCCAGTTAGCTCTATGTGACAATCAGAAAGTAAGCTTTGATAGTTGTGTGGGAACATGTGCGATCCGCACACACTTGGAATGAAACACAGAAAGTTCTTGGGGGTAACTGCAATAAGGAGAGCAAAGAAGTGTAGCTTGAAGGCAAATCGGTGCATTTAGGATTAAATGGTAAGAACCATTGGAGAAGTATAGAAAGCTGAGTTTGCTGAATGAGCCAATCTTACGTTCCGCTGCCAGTCAGCAGTTGTGGGCTTTTTAGTAGTCTAACAGCATACAAGGATGATGTTTGGTCTTTTTTTTTTTCTCCCTTCAGATGTCTAATTAGTAAATGTTAATTGGAAATTGCAGTCTAGAAATTTTGTTTGTATTGTAGGTTTTTCTTCTCCTTTTTTGTCTGGTGTTGAGAACAGTAGACTCAGAACCACAGCTCCTCAATTTTATTCCAAACTCTGGCAATACACTTTTTGGTTCTTCCACTTGAAGCAAATTCTTCAGGCTTGTTGCATATTGTATTAGTCAGTAGTAAAATGAGAATGACAACCCCTATTTCACAGGGGTGCTGGAGGATTTAATAAGTCATTTGTAATATGTTTTGAGACCCTTAAATGAAAGGCAGTTAGAAAGGACAACATTTACTGTTTGTGATCAGAGTACTTGGAACTACTCATCTAGCTTTGGTAACCCAGAGTATTGTTTGCAAATGTCAATTGCCTGCCTTGCAATGAAGGGATTACCTTCAAATTATCTTTGCAAAATTTTTTCCTGAAATTCCAGTCTCAAGAAAGTGACAGCTTCCTGGCTTAAAAGTTAAAAGCAAGAGCATTCAAATGATCACAGCATGGATGACTTTTGGGTGTTCTGTAATATTTTAAATGTTATCTTCTTGCCCCAGCCTGAACTGCTCCATCTTTGTTATGTACCAAGAGCTCCCAAGGCTTTCATTCCAGCTGTCACTAAGGACAAGGTCTTGGAGACTGGGGAGTTTGCATATACCCTCAAAAGTTCCAATTTCTGTTTCATTAATTACAGTCTATCAGTGCTTCCTTGAGATTTTTAGGCCTAAATATTCTGCATGTAGTTGTGCCAAGCCTAAAGGGAAATTCTGACTTCCTTGATCATGGCACTTCAGTGACTTAAGTCAGTTCAGATTTCTGAGTCAGTTGGTGTCCCTGTCCACCTCTGCCACCAGCTGGTGAAATTACATCCCAGGACTGCCAGCAACATGTTTTGCATCAAATGAAAAATTCATGCAAGTCCTGCTGGGAGTTGGATCACACACAAACAGAACAGTTGATATGGCTGTGTACCTGCAAGAAGATATTTACTGGTAGTTGGATAAGGACAGAAATCAAACTTAGGTACCATCTCCATTGAAGTGTATGCTGTATCCAAGGCATCTAACAGATTTTCAACATGCCCAGCTTCAAAAGCATAGTAAACAAGCGTTGCTTCTCTAGCACAGTGGACTTTCAGTAAGGGTGACGTGTGGGAGACAAGAGCGTTATCAGGGACAAACCTAAGAATGGGGAATGGAACAAGAGAAGGAAGACATGACTAATGTTGAGGACATACAGAGGCTGATGACCTGACATGACATCTGAGAGAACAGGGAGCTAGCTTTACAGCACCTGTTGATAGTATGGGGAAAGAGCATCCCAGTGCTGCTTGAGAACTAGAGGTGAAGAAGAGTTTCCATCAGGAAGGGAGCTCTCCACAGGTAGGGTTAATGATTGCATGAGTCCAATCCTCATTTCCATTCGTATTACCTGTCTGGATTTTTTGGTCAAAATGCAGTCACATTTTAACTTTGGGTGTGATAAAACTTTATTATCCCTGTAATGAGACCATAGGAGGAGTGAGGCATACCAAATAAGACTGTGGTGAGGACTCACACAGACCACAACCACTGTGGAGGCAAGGAGGTCAATGGGCTCCTATTTGCTCAAAGGAGTTGTTCTGCAGTAGCAAGGACTCTGTTCAGGACTGTTCCTGTACACAGTTGAATAGGATAGGCTACTAGTTCCTCTCCAAACACTCAGTATGGAGCTGAAGCAGCAGACAGTAAAGAGGTGGAGACATAGTGGGTGATGGTGCCAAAGTGCTGTCTCTTGGCTTACAGAGAGCAACAGGCTAGTTCGGGGCTTCTTTCCTTGACACCAGAGGTATATGACCACTTCACTTGCATTAAGTGGTAGAACTCCTGAAGCAGTTCAGACAACATCTCCTGCAGAGGTTAGACATGGACCTACCAGAATTTTCAACTCTAATGACCTAGGGTGAAAAAGTGTGTGTCAGGTGCAGCTGCAAAGGTGGAGGGGGAATGCCAGAATGCTTCATTAGCCACTTCCAGTACATCCCAACAGTGGGACTCATATCTGATGATTAGTGTGGGCTTTTCCAAATTTATTCTGCTTTTTTTTCATGGCCTGTCTACAGAATTACCATTCAGGACATATAAAACAGGGAAGCCCCACTGGCTGGAGCCTGTAGATTCTACTTCAATACAAAAAATAAGAAATAAAGGCCTATGCTCTATTCAGGCCTTTACTTGGGTAACAAGCAGGGACTGAAGCATTAACCTATCCCCCTGCAGAAGGGTGAATTAGGCTCAAAGATAGAGCTAACCTGAAATGGCTTGATTGACTGATAGATTTTCTGGGGATGGGGTTTCTCTCTGTTCGTTTGATGTTGATATCTAATATACTACATAAGCACCACATATGCCTTATTCAGCCATGCTCATCTGGTTTCCCTAAGGTGCCGAGTAGGATTTTCTTGAATAAAGGCCATACCTTTTAACATTGTTAATCTTCAGTGATATTTTGCTTCCTTTAAACTTGCCTTAGCAATAGTGCTGAACCTTCTAAATAAATGATGTGCCAAGCTAGCAGGATCTTTATAAACCACCCTGGAAAGACCTGTAAATCTCCAGTAATAGGCAACGGAGGGTGCCTTTGCTACATTTTTATTTCTACCCAACTCATAAAAAGCATCTTCAGTTTGGCTGATTATTAGGTAGACATGTGATTTAAGGTTATGTCACAATGAAGCAGAGAGAGTTGGCCTGTGATAAGTCTCTTTTTAAAGCATCTACTTCTGCATTAAACATGTCAAGAGGGCTTAAAAATGAGATGAAATGCCATACTAGGTGTTCTCAGCTATTGTCTGGGAAACATAAACCAAAAGGGACTGTCATAATCGTTGTTGTTGTTTGTGTTGTTGTTATATATTATGGTTTTAAGTCAGTTTCCTGATTTTTTTGAGTCTCGACTCATGATTTTTGATTGCTTGAGGTTGATGATACTCTAGTAAGAGAGTCCCAGACTGACTCCATTGTGCCAGGCACCATTGTACAGATTGTGGGAGACAATCCCTGCCCTTCTGGAGGGTAGAATGGGAAACAAAGCTACAGAGAAGTGAAGTGTGACTTGTCTGAGGTCATAAGCAAAAGTGAGTGGCAGAGCTATGGACAGGTCCATACTGTCTTGACCACTACACTGGTGTGTTATCTACTGGACCACATAGTTCTTGTACTTTAGAAATAAGAACACTTGTATACTCTCCAGTTCTAAATCATACTAAGTGCTCCCTAGTTTATCAGTTGTCAGAATCAATTTTAATTTCTTCTTGCTCTCTTTGCTTGGATCCTTTTTCCTTGTTTGTTTGTCCCTGCTTCGCCTGTGTAATTTTAGACAATGCTTTTCCAAAGTGAATCTTGTATTCAGCCTTCATTACAGCAGGATGAATCTGTTCCACAGTCTCTTAACTAAGGTTCCCATATTGTGTTTGTCATATATTATATCACTTTGCAGTAATATGGTTGCTGGCAGCAAGAGATTCAGAAATGCCAGTTTGAATCAAAGCCTTTCATTGCAAATGTAATTTTTAGTTTATCTGGGATGACAAGAGTTTCACACTATGTAAACTTTCTGATGTGGCCCTGAGCAGAAGTGGGGCAGTGTTCTTCAAAAGAAAACAAGACATTTTGTTGCATAAGCAAATGGGCATTTCCCCAGGAATGTCATTGATAGGCTTGCTGAAATTAATTCCCCCCCAAAGCTGCCCAGCCCCTGTTCCAAGACAGAAGGGATGGTTTTCTCACAGCTAATTCCCTTGCACTGTTCTCCTCTCAGAAATAATTCTCTTCTCTTATTTGGGTTGGGGGGACTTCACATGAGATTTCTGCCCTCTGCTCAGTTAAGCAGGAGAAGAGCTACTCTGAATACTCACTCTGCTTTGGGTTTGCTCTCAGATGAGGTTGCCTCTCTGGTAGTCTGGAGCGTTTCCTCTCTGCTGGTATTGTGAGCATTGACCAGGACTTCTGTTATTATTCAGTTAGTGACTCCAGTAGATAGAAAGCTCAGTTCTTTGCACACGTTGCATAAGGGAGTAAGTCACGCTACACAGGACTGGAGTCTTGCTTGCCATAGGCACGTGGGCAGGAGAAAATAAGAGCATAGCATCATCCGTCTTGCTTTCCTGCCCAGTATACCCATGCTGTGCACCATAATGAGCAGCCTCAGTAAGTTGGTGCTCTCTCCCCAGCTGAAAAGGGTGGCAAGAAGTGAGTGGGCCAGAAGCAGTGACAGTCACAGCATGAGCTGGGCAGAAAGCAGATATGGGTGGTTGCTGGTGTTCTGATTCATAGTTTGGCTCCTGGTCTGCTCTCAGGGCAGCACTGCTTATGGGTTTGTGGGAAAATCTTTCATATGGAAAAGTTACCTGAATTCAGCATTATGGCTCATCTGTGTACTTTTTAAAGCATAAGAATCCCAGAGATTGGTTTCTTGGAAAGAGTGACTTCTTCTGCTGGCACACATCTCTGTATATGTCATGTTTCCCATGTGGCCAGGTTGTGGTGGTAGCTATGGTAAGTGTGGTCAAATTCTAGAGTAAAGTCTCAGCCAGGACACCTACCTTGTCCAGCCAGGACAGCTGATTTGTTGTACTTGCGTAATTCCCCCAGGTTTTACATATTAATGTTTTCCATATCTTTAAAGGGAAAAAAGAATGCCCTGTTCTTACTCAATTCAAACTGTTCTGAGCTGTACCTAGGAGTTCACAGTGTTGACAGAACATGAAGTATGCAAGATTGTTGCTGCTCTTCCAACTACATGGCCGTTCCTCACTTCTTGCTTAATTGTCCACTCCCTTGCTGTGTTTATTTCAGTGCATGATTACTGGTTGACTTATGAGCAATATCCTGTTCTGGCATCAGTTGGCCTCACTCCATTGTCCAATACAAATTTGCACTATCTGAGGGTCTGGCCAAAGATGCTTTTATTCTTGGGCAAAAAAAAATGGGCTAGTGCACCATTTTGGTCCACAGCACAGGTTTGAATCTTGTTTATGGTAATATAAGGCTGATGCTGAATCTAATGTTCTGGTACTCTGAATGACAGGCATGTTCTCATACATATCTGAAGCATTCATAGGCTTTTGTAATTAGCAGCATGACTTACCACTGTTGTCAATGTGCACCAACTTCGGTGATTCTAAGCACAATTTATTCAGGTTTGGCAAGGGCCATTTGTCTTATCTGCCTACTAAATCCAGGGCAAGTCTGACTTTGATAAAGAAGTTATATATGAGCTTTTAGATTCACACCCATGACATTTCTTAACTAATGAAGAAACATCAGATTTTTACATCCAGCAGCACAAACATACTTCAAATATCATAAAATATTCCAGTTCAAGGTCCAGCGTCAGCAGAATTCTTTGGAGAACTCACACTGTTGACAGGACTTAGTATAAAATTTACTTTTGCACCTTATTTTAGGGCTCCCTCAATTGAATAATCACTTTGTGTGAGCTGGCTGCAAAGTAAGCTCTGCGGGTGATGCATGTTCTTACCCCCAGCTGTTTCAGCTAATGATACGCATGATCAAGAATAGTTTAGTTATTCATTGGTGTCAAATTCAGTGTGTATTCATCCAAAGGTGCCATTGTAAGTGGAGGCAGTGCATTCCTGTCTGTCTAAGGCTCCATAAACCTGTTCAGAAAGCTACTTTATCTGTGAGTAAGTAAAATATATATTTAAGGGATACTGTACCATTTTGGAGTCATATTAAATTGTTCCATTTAAAAAACTATAAAATTTAAGAGATCTCTAGTCAATACAAGAAAGAGGCATCTGCAATATATTTCTCCAGTTAGGATATATGCCATATGCAATAAATTTTCTCCATGCCATATAGCCTATGATTCTCATTTTACTACCTTACAGTGTACTGTCCATTGAATTGATTTATTCATCTGCTTTATTGAGCTGATTTATTCATCTGCTTTATTGTGGGCATTGACTCATCCTCAGAATAACATTATGGACTATGTTTCTTTCTAATGTATTGTATTCACCCCCTTTGAGTTTTGTATCAACTCAAAGTTCTCCTTTTGTGTTTTAAATCACTTGTGGAAACAGTGGGTTGAATTTGTGAAATTTCCTACATTTCCATCATTTCGGGTCGAAACCTGCAGTCACTCCCATATGTGATAAATTCAGCACAACGCGGGTGGGCAGGTGGATTCTCCTAAACTCACTAAGCATGTCAAGACACAGACCCTCGGCTGTAGGTATTGTGTAGCCAGTATAGCTTGGGTGGCTTGCGCTGTGTGCAGAAGGTGGCTCTACACCAACTTTTACCCCATAAGGTGCTGTAGTCGGTTGGCCATGGTCCTGCAGGGCAGTTCTTACAACTGAGGACTATTAGGTTGTAAAGCGCCATGTACCATGTCCTCTTCCCCTTCCCACTTCCTATGTGGGGGTACAGGAGCATCAAGAGGGGTGGATTCAGAGCTGGAATATGTCTTTGCTTGCAGAGGATTCTTGTGTGCTCAGGGGACTCCTGTATCAGCTCTTCTGTCTGTATTCAAGATGCTTTGCTTGGGTGCAAGTGATGCCTGCTTGGCCTAAATTGCAAAGAAATAGCAAAAAAATATCATCAATAATTACTCCCTCTTTACCTCCCCAGCCCCCTTCACTGGCTAAGTGCTTTTTCCAAGCAGTGATCTCTTTGTTTCCATATTTGGGTTACTACTGTCTGATTATAAATAAACCGTAATATAATTTCTATGGCAGGTTGATATTTAGAGGGGTTTTTTTGCTGTTTAAATATAAAGACTCAATTAAAAACATGAAAAAGATGGGTGCAGAGTTTATGGATTTGCCCTTGGGCAGTGCATCCAGTCAGCCCAAGCACGGCAGATAACTGATGCAAAGACTGATCTCAGCAGCATGGGCCTGGGTTTTGCCTTACATGCTTCAGCTGAAGCACTGTGTTAGTGATGCAAACAGGACTAAGCAGGAATCCCTTTGGCTGAAGGATGGGGGAGGTATCTTATCCCAATAGCTTTTCTTTGTGCAGGGAAGTGTTTATGGTGATCATTGCAAAAGACAATAACCCGTTGTTTTGCTTCTAGTATGCTCTGTCCTTTGACAATATGGTGAGTTCAGGCATAATACAATACTGTGAAACAAAGCCTGTAGCTGGCAAATAAAATTCTTCTTCTCAACTCCAAGGCTCTGGAATAGCTAGAACTGTTGTAAGTGAAATAGTGTCCTCTTATTTCTTTTTCTTGGGAACTGACCAATAATTTTCATTATATTCTGTGACACTTATTCTGGTTAGGTAGTTTCTTCCCACTAACATTAGAGCTGTCCAGAATTTTTCTTTAAAGCATTTTTAATGGAATGGGGCTTTCTAATCAAAGGTGGGGGGTGTTGTTTCTGTTTTTGCAGAAAAATCATTTTGGTGATCTTTACAAGAAATATTCTGCCTTCAATGTAAAAAAGAAAACCAAAAAAAAAGAAGCATTTACAGTTAAAAATCTAGTGGATTGGTAAAACAAAAAATATTGTGTTTCTCTGTAAAAACGTTTGCATTTAGTGTTTCATAAATAACATTTTTAATGAAAAACTGAATGGTTCCCCCAAAACTAATGTTTCAACATCAAAATGTTTCTCTGCCTTTTCAAGTTTTCTGAAATCACAGAAATTTTCACAGGAAATTCTCGGGGGGGAAATAGTATTTCATCTGGAGAAAATAATTCCCACCCCCCACAGTCTAATTGAAACTATTGGGGTTATTCATGGAGTGTGGCAATTTTACACCTACAGCATCAAGCCCCTTTGACAGGGAAGATGCCCTATCACCTGTTGCTCATGAACAAGGCAGTAGATTGGAGTACAGGTCACAAAATTGCAGAGGTGAAACCTAACAGGAGTCTGATGATAAACTACAGCATGTGATCCTTTTTGCCCATGTTCTTATGCTTCAAATAAATAGCCAGTAGCACTGCAAGGCATATTCCATCTTCACTACATTTTCTATCTTTGCTCTTACCTGACCAAAGCCTTGGTAATGATTCTGGTTGTTGATAGTTCTGGCCTTACATGGCCAGGGCTTAGGGTGCTTCCTGTGGGTCTTTCAGTCCTACTGCTTCTGGGGTTCACTTGGCACAGATAGTACCCAGCTTCTGTGATCCCTTGGAAGTGGGAGATTTAATGAGAATAGAAAAGAGGCCTTCTGAGAGCAAGAGGAAGGAGAGTAATTACCAAGAGGAAGGAAAAGGGGTGGAGGGCGGGAGGTAGAAGCATTGGTTGAAAGAGGCAAAGAATGGAAGAACAACATCTACTTCCATCCAGTATGTAGGAGGAAGCATTTAAGTGTGCAGAAGAATTGAGCTTAAGGAGCTGGGACAAAGGAAGACTAGGGTTATGAAAACAAGACAAATTTTTTGGCATGGGGTGAGGAGGAGGGCATGAGTTGAGAGAAGCAGGGGATCAGAGGATGGGAACAAGCTCAGGACATTTTAAAGTAGCCTTGATAAGCATCCAGATCTCACGGTCTCATGCTAAAGGAATAGAATCACCCAAATATTCAAGGCTCACCTTCCAGTAATAACCAGACAATCCATTGCACAGAAAGGTTTGGATAGCATACTGCTCACAATTCTTGGAGCAAAAGGGAGTGAGCCTACTGAGTTCCTCCTCAGCCACTCAGTGTTGAACCCTATTTTTCCAAAATGATATGAAGAGATAACTGAAGAAAGGAAATCACTTGAGTTCTGAATGTCTTCTTTGTCCAGGTTTTGCACATTCATCTGTAAAAGTGGGGCAAGGGAGAGGGAACCTAACTTTCAACCTATGAGGGATGAGACAGAATTGGAAATGAAACAGACTGTGTCTGCAGAAGGGGAAAGAGACTTAATGGTGGGGGTCTACTACAGACCTCCCAACCAAGGGGAAAAGCTAGACCAGGAATTCTTAAGTCAGCTCACAGAGGTAGTTAGGTCACAGGATGTAGTCGTCATGGGGGACCTGAACTTTCTGGACATCTGCTGGGAAGAGCAGTCAGCCAGGTCTGACCGCTCACATAGGTTCCTAGCCAGAATGCAGGTCCTCCATCTAACCCAGGAGGTGCACAGCCCCACCAGGGGAGATGCCTTGTTGGACCTGGTGCTGGCCACGGGAGATGACCTGGTGAGGGGGCTGCAGGTGCTCGACC
>NW_017728931.1:2369800-2396215 GCF_001723895.1 Crocodylus porosus
ACCAGGAATAACGGTCACAAGCTGGCAGAAGGTAGATTTAGGCTAGATATCAGGAGGTGCTACTTCATGGTCAGGGCAGCTAGGATCTGGAACCAGCTTCCAAGAGAAGTGGTGCTGGCTCCTACCCTGGAGGTCTTTAAGAGGAGGCTGGATGTACACCTTGCTGGAGTCATTTGCTGGGGCCAGTATTCTTTCCTGCCATGGCAGGGGGTCAGACTTGATGATCTACTCAGGTCCCTTACAACCCTAGAAACTGTGAAACTATGGATGGGAGATACAAGGGCATGCGTTAATTTCATTCGGGCCTCAGCTGTTCAGTGCCACCACAGTGCATTCAACTTAGAAGAAAACTGGTACGCAGCTTGCTGTTTGCTACTGCTTCCTTAACTTTTGTATCAATCTATCTGTTCAGCTTGGTGACTACAAGTTGTTTGGGTTGTGAATATAATGTCACTGACTTAGAATGTATATAAAACCCAGTATCTGGCTATATTTCTGACATGCCACGGATTTCTCCCCCAGCTAGCACAGTATTTTCTGCTCGTTGTTTCTTTAAATGCCTTTCACTTTTGTATACATGTTGGTGAACTGAACTTTCCTTTGTACAGTGGCCATTTATGGAAAGTGCTTCCTATGACAATGAAGGCCAAAAACCTGCTCTCCCATCGCCTCATGATGCACTGGTATTCGTTTTGTATAATACAGTGCTTGATTGCAGGAAGACATAGCAAGAACAACAGTCTCGTACCAGGAATATTTTCCTTGGGAATATTTCTTAGGATGTGTTTAGAAGGCATGTCCTTTAACAGCAACAGACACTTAGGAGCATCATAGCACTGGGGCATGTTTCTACCAGCTGACTTCAACTGAATTACAGTGTACTTTACTCATTCTTCAATTAAAGCTTTGTTTGACACTGAGCGTCTGTATGTCTGCCTGTATGCCTGCCTGTCCTTATTATATTGTGACTGATAATCAACATAAGGCACAAGCTGTTTTCTTCCTCCTTTAGTACAGGAATAGTCAGTGGAGTGGACTTTGTATCCCCCTAATAGCTGGCTGGCAGCTGGATGTGGTATGAGAGAGCGGCTGGGGGAATGAGATCTTGAAACACAAGGGTGGGGGGCGGTATCATATGTCTTTTGCCCTCAGGAAGCAGGTGGTGCTGAGCAAGGGCTCTGGAAGTTTTAAAGTTTGCTGGGTTTTTAGATGAGTTGGTCTCATCTAATATTCTGGATAACCCTGATGGTTGAAGTGTGATGGCAATGTGATGTTTAATGAAGAAGCCATTTTTCATTCACAGTTTGTATTTCTGCATAGAGAGAGAGTGTATAGTGGGCTTGCATGAGGGAGGGGGTATGCATGGGATGATGTACAACCACGTCTTTTCATCTGACTTTAAAGCTCCAGAATGGGCTTTCTAGTTAGCTTCTTTACCGGACACTACACAGACAAACTGAGAAAACATACAAATTCAATGGGGAATGAGATATTTTCAAATAAACAGGAAGCATACAAAATCTTGGTCAATGCTGTGGGGTTTTCAAAGGCACTCAGCATTGATTTAAACTGCTCAGAGTGATGTTAGTAGGAGCTTTATCAGTGATTTCAGTGGGGACAGAGTTAGGTGAAAGCTGAATGAGTATGAAATACCTAAGGGACTTAGGAGGTCCCATTGGCTTTCACTATAATTTGTGCTAGTTTTTAGGGGTTTCCTAACTGAAAGTGATGTTCCTTGTGAATGAAGATTATCCATGCTGGCTTTCAGTAATCCCATTTGCTGAGAATGGCTGGATGTTTGAAACCCAGTTCTTCACTGCCTTAGGCCTGGTTTACTATGTGTTCCTGAGTTCAGATATCTCAGCAGCAGCTCCCCTCTTTGCACCCTCATGCCATGAATTTGCTTGTGGCTCTAAAGTGTTTAGTACCTTTTTCACCCTGTACCTTCTACAGACTCCCCAAATTTACACTGTGGAGGAGATGTGCAGTTATTCTAGAAATGAGTCCCCATGACTTGTGCGTAACTTGTTTAGGCTTCTTTGAAAATCACAGTTCTAGTTTTAGCAGGTAACCACAGCCAGAATGGCCACATACAGTATTTGGGCTCCTCTTAACTAGGCTGAGTGGCTGGAATGCCACCTTCAAAGTTGTGCTAAGCCTCTCTTCCAAAATGTGCAGTTTCTTACTTCAGGCATCAGCAAATGAAATGTTTTGCAAAGACAAGAATGAAAGGGCCCCTTACAGAGCTGCTTGCAGATTACTCTCTTCAGGAAACTGTAACACAGTTAGGCAAAAGTGATGATGCCACTCAGGGTGATGTGATATTTTGCTGCACAATTTTCCCTGAAATTAGTTGGCATTCTGGCTTAAGTCTCCATGTAGCTCTTTGAAGATGCCGAATGCCCATTTCCAAATGTGACAAATGCAGTAGCTGGGTCTGAGCAGTAAATGGCTCTGCGTTATTTTTCTAACGGGCTAGAATCAGAGAGTTCGTTATGCCCTTTCTGCATTCTGTCAGGGTAATTAGTTTTACTGGACGTGCTGTTTACTCAGTGCCCTTTCACTCTACCTAGGCAACTTCTGGTATCTAAGTAAGCACCTTCCTCACTTCTTGACCTGATTCAGGAAAGCAGTGCTGTTCAGGATGACTCTTAAATGTGTGCTTAACTCAAAGCATGCAGTGTACATCCCACTGGAGATGTTGTTCTCCATAGGGGTTTGGCTTCTAAGTACCTTGGTGGCTCTGGGCCTAGGTGAATAACTAAAGCTAAGCACATGCTGACTAGAGATGTGTTTACGTGTGTGCTTTCCTGATTTGAGGTGCAGACTAAGGCAGCATGAGGCTGCATTCAGTCAGTACTTTTTATTCCCCATGGAACATGAGGCTGTGACTGGCAGTATCCAAGGATTATGATCTGCTGCTAGAGCTCCAACCTTGCACCACAGCTTTCCCAATTTAGTAAAGTTACTGTTTATGTTGTCACACTAACAAAGTTTAGAACATCTGTGTTTCCTTTTCTGAGTGGGTCTCTTATCGAAGGCTTTTGTCAAAAGGAATGTCTCTAGTGTATACAGATGCCCAAGCAGAGCTCATCTTTTTCTCCTAATGATGGCAGATGCTGGTGGCTGATCATGTCTTTTGCCTACCACAGTCATGTGGATCAAATTCCCTTTCAGGTCCACAGAAGTTTCTGCCTGGCTACCTTCTTGTTCTGGCCCTTGACCCCTGGTTCCCTTAGCTGGAACCCTGTAGAGTCCCCAGAGCCCAGCTTCTGTATTTCCAGAGCAGAGGTTCTCAAACTGTGGTCCCCGGGCTTCATTCAGGTGGTCCGTAGGAAGGTTGCGGAACAATTGAGACGATCTGTACTTGTAAGATAAGACTACTGATAGTAAAATATGAGTTGTGTGCTTCGATTTGTAGAACAAAAAAAGTTTATTAAGTGGTCTGCCAAGACCCTCAGCAATTTTCAAGTGGCCCGCGGAAAAAAAAAGTTTGAAAACCACTCATCCAGAGCAAGGGTGCACAGATTCAAAGGCTGTATTCCTTCTGCCTTCAGGAGCCGGCTCCTTTCTGGGCCTCGGAGTCATTACCCAGTGCTTGGTTTGGTCACAGTACACTGTGCATTGTCCCTTGCTCAAATTTTGTCCTCCTCCCCACATGTCTACATCTGCCTCGAGTTATTTATAATCTTTCCTCTTTCTCCTTTCAAACCACTTCCTTTTCACTCATTGTGGATTCCTTTCCTCCTTAATTATGTGCCTTCCGGTTGGTGGAAGCATGAGAAAACTGCATCCCCACAGGCATATTTTGTTCAGAAGACATGGCCACTAATCCAATAGAAATATCACGGTGAATGCCTCTGAGCAGCTTAAGATGCTGCAGGCTGTTTTCAGGTAAGCCTAATGATAGACCCGCCTGCTGACTGCCCTGAGTTATTCAGTATAAGGTGATCTTGCAGCAGAAAAGCATGCAGAGGCAACTCACAGCAGTGGGGAGGTTACCCTTGGTAGTACAAGCTCTTGGACACTAAAATTTAACTTTTTGCTTGCCAGGAGTAAAAGGCAGATTTTAAACAGTTTCCCAAAGTCTAAGTATTCTGAACTAAGAATCCAGACTACAAAGACTGGAAAAACTGAGGTTGTGTGTTCAACTGGATCCTTATCCATCTTCATTGAGTATTGCACCTGTGCCATATCTTCTTCTGCTCTTCTTTTCAAGTATTAATGACTTATAAAGCAAGTGTAATTCAGCCTCCAGCCCAGCATCTTCAGAGACTACAGTTCCATTTTGCTTCTAGTCTGATAAAATGGAGAGAGATTTTGACCATTCTTCTTTGCTTTGCTCTGCAATTTGTTTGATCTAATGTTCGTTAAGTGTAAAACCACGTTAGGCAAGTAGATCTTCCTCCTCTATTCCTTATTACAGCATGCAGGCTTGTTAAAAAGAAATGGGAGCCTTATTCCTAGGAGTCAGTGACATCCAGGCAAAAGAAGATGCTTGGGACTTTGAAATGCAAGTCCTTGCATTTTTACAGCAGATGACTAAGGTCCTGAAAATGTACAATTTATGCAATTTCCATAGAACAGTATTGCAATTTTCCAGCATGAGTACCAAGGCTGCTCAGCAAAGATGGCTATGAAGTGGACAACAACAGAACTTTGTTGAGTTTAATTACTTCTGTGAATGTATTTACTTAATTATGAAGTAAATAAATTTCCTGTAGAACAGAAGGTGGATGACTAATATGCTAGTTTGGGTTTTTGTAAAAGAATGTTTGGGCAAGACAGCTGAGGGGCAAAGTAGGTCCCCATACATGGCTTTTCCTGAGCTTAACAGGGTGCAGAAATAATTGGAATGGATGTATCTTGTCATCTCTGGAGAATTTCTAGATCCCTCTTCAAATGCAGGATGTAAGCTGTCAGTGCTGGCTGCTGCTCTCCAAGGCATGCTTCTTATTCAGATGCTAATGAAAAGCAGTACATAACGGGCGATTCTTGCAGATTCGTGCAGAAAAAAACTATCATCTCAATGCCAGCCTCATCGCCACGGTGTAGCATTTGGGTTTTATACAAAATGTGCATTTCATCTCTTGTTCAGTGAAGCAGCCCCTTCAGATGGCAAAACTTTGCTCCAGCCGGGCAGAATGCTGATGCTGTTTATTCTGCAAGACAGGATGACAGAAGGGGGATGAGATGGCATGGTGTGTGATGATCAACTCAAAATGGAAGACAGTTAAATGAAGGCTATAATCTGGGAACATTCACAGTTTTACTTCTCTGTCTGCTGCTGTAGACATAACTTGTAAATGCACAAGTCAGCACAAGAAATAGAGCCCAGGGCCTTACAAAAGGGAACACTCTGCATTAATAGACTTTGTCTTAGGAAAGTGAAAGAAAAGAATAGTTCAGGATGTAAGGACCTTCTCAATTCTCATTGTAGGCAGTATGTGTTCCCATCATGCACCCTGTTAAGTGACGCCATCAGCTGTCATCGTAGCCTGCTAAGACTTGCAGGCTTGTTCCCCTGAAATAGGGTCACATGTATACAATAGCTGCTCCAGGTCATAACCTTTGTCCCTGTGAAGGAGGTCAAGATTATTTATGTTATTTAGCTAATGACTGCCTTCTGTAAAATCTAGAACCAGTCCTGGCAATGAGGACCAGTACTGCATTTGAAAGCTTGTCCAACTCCATCCCAAATATGCCATTGGTCCAATAAAAGATATCACCCTAAGAAATCCTTGCCTCTTGCATATGGAACTTAGGGCACTCTCTGTGAAACAGAGTAAGACTGCCCAGACACGGAGAGTGTCCAGGAAGCATAGCATCCCACAGGCCAGTCTGGATGAGTTCCTCAGCGGGAACGTCCTGGTGGGAATAGACCAGTCCTTTGCAAGGTTGTAGGAATAACTATTACCTCTTACTGTCAGTAGTTCTGGATACATGTTCCTGTGCATAATAAAGAGTCATTGCACAGCACAAGCCTTTTGGAGATACTACACTATCATGCAGTAGGACATGTGGGGTACGAAACCTCTCAGCCTGCAGTGGGCCTAGAACCCAGGAGTTTTACTTCCTAGGCAAGACATTATTGGGCACAGGATAGCTACTGCCACTATAATTGACCTTTTCTACTGAGCTGCATGCATGCTGTCAATAATAGATAATTACTTGATGTGGTCTGCCCCTCCTAAAAAATTAGGGACTTAAGGACTATGTGGGCATCTTCCAGACCAATCTAGATCTCAAAGGACCTCACATAGGAATGCAGCTCTTCTGCATCTGGCCTAGATGGCTTTGGAGCACATACAACACCACAAGTCTGGGCAGTCAGTGACCTGTTCAGGCAAAAATAGAGACATCCAGTGATTCAAGATTCCTGAGGCATTTGCTGAGAAGGATTGATATTGTATCATTCTTTCTGACCTTCATAGTCTAAATACAGGTTAAATGCTATTTCAGGCACCGTACAGTTCAGTTAGAATCTGCCTTTCTAACCTGTGTATGATGAACAAAAGGTGAGATGGGAAATGGCAGCACAGAGTGTGATCATTGTCCAATATCATTGAGCAGGTCACCAGCATAATCAAGACTGTAGTCACCATATGACCCTACCACAGCCCAGTTAGGCTTAAAGTAGGGAGTGAGAAGAGCACCGCTCTCCATCTACTGCTGAAAGCACAGGGTTGTTCCTTCTACTCTTCCTGGTTTATGTGAGCAGCTCCCTCCACCCACCCTAGTTGACACCAGCTCCTTCTCCATCTGCCCTAGTAGAGTCAAAGCTCCCTTCCCTGCTTCATTCTGCTTTAAGTCCTGAACCCATTACAGTTTTTAAAAAGACAGAAGCATAAAAATGAGCAAGGTTGGATTTTTTTAAATCTGCCCTATAGCATCGAGTGGGATTTTGCCTCAGGGAAGGAAAAGCTGGACCTGAATCATCAGTCCACAAGAATAATGAATGGAAAGGCAGAGAAAAAAGAAGCTACCACTATTGTTTTGCAGGAGAAGTATTTCCAGGGAAGTTGTCGTAGGCCCATAAAGACCTAGATCAGCTAGAGAGCTAAGAAGCCCTGCCAAATTTGCTGAGGAATGAACCCAAGGGATTACAGAAAAGGGCTTTTTTCTGTGTTGCCCATGATTTTTAACTCGCCTGTTATCATGTAGGACTTCTCTAATTTGATAATCTATAAACATAGCTTCTTTCAGGGTAATGAAGTTGCAAGCATATCCTCTAAACTTGATTGGAAGCCTAGTCAGCTGTGGTAAGGTATATTCCCATGAAAAGACTCTTCGATTTTAAAACACAATTTTATTTTAAGACTCCGGATATTGTCACAGCACTGCTTCCATTTAGAGGGAAATATTTATAATGGGATAAAAGAGGAGGTTAGTATCTTGATAAACAGATGGTCCTTTCTCTCATCACATGTAAAAGAAAGTCCTGCACATGTGGGGATTTACATGAAATTATAGTTGCATTAATAGCTTTCTAATTTTTCCCCTACACTTTTTTTTTTAAAGAATGAGGAGACAAATTCTCTATGCACCTGTCTCTCAAGACTGAAGTTCTTAGGCCCCTGCTTGTCCAGCAGTCCATACACAGGGCCCCTAATCCTTGCACAGAGTCGCTTTGATTTCATTGGGATTTCTGTAGCTGGATCTCATTGCAGGTTCAGAGCCTGAAACTGAGCTCATTTTGAGGTTGAGTTTTTTTCAGAAAATTTGAGCACAGTGCCTTTAGCTATTTATGGGTTTGATACGGAAGGAAGGGGAATAAACTTCTATCGGTTTATCAGCATCTTCACTACTACTACTTAGATTAAGTTGCATCTAAAATTTATTGGAAAACTTGCAAGGAAACTTTCTTTCCATCAGAATTTGCTGATTTGTGATAATTGAAACATCTGCAGAGACAGAGTTCAAAGGGTTTGATTTTGCTGAATTCTGCTAGTCGGTTTGTCCAGCTTCTCCACAGCCTGCCCCTTTAGAGTCTATAAGTCCAGGCTCTCAAGGCCTCAACAACCACATGTGGAGTTGGTGACCTGGGAATCATGGCTCTCAGCTCAGCAAACGTGTGGTTCCTCAGCATCCCATGTGCCCAGCACTTCCAAAGTCCACTTTTCTGGAACAACCACCCAGCAGGCTGCTTCAGAGTATGGCCTCCTTTCCCTTCCACAGAAAGTGTCAAAATTTGGGGTGGAGGGTTTTCCAATTCAGAATGAAATCTGCAAAATGGAATTACCTTTCTTCAGCCAACCCTTTTTCTCTTGGAAATTCCTGAATAATCCTAACTATAAAATCCAGCGGTCACGTCTACCCGAGACACTTACTGCTCAGTAGCTCGTTACTGCACAGTCATGTAGTACTTGGGTATGCAAATATTAAATGACTGCACAGTAACAACTCCACAGTCAGCATCTCATGTAGATGCAGCCAGTGAGGTCTAGTTTAATGCCTTTCATCTGTTTCACCTGCGATGGTGTTCCAGTAAAGAGGAAAGCTGGAAGGACAAAGATGGAAAATCATCCTCAGATACCAACTTGTCCACCTAGTGGAGAAGGTTTGGAAGTAGGTTTGAACAGGGGCAAAATCTATAGGCAAATGGAAAAGCCAAAGAGCTGTAATCTGGTGAGGATATGGGAAATTGCAGTGCAGTCACTGGGGAAATCAATGGCATAATGTACCAACACCTGAGATGCCTATACAGAAATGGCAGGAGTATAAGGGATAAACAGCAAGACCATTTAAGACCTAGGACCACAGTCACACAAAAGCTGTAAGGAAGAGGAGAAGGACTCACCCACTTTTTGTATTAACTGTTTTTCAGGAACTCAAGCAGGTTGGAAAAGAATTGTGCTTAGGTGATGAAGTCTACTTACATACCTAATAAGTGGAATAGACTCTGGCCTTTAGTATATAACCAAAATGTTGACTTTCTTGCTATCACAAAGACTTAGTGGGGGAAAGCTCAGACTTGAATATTTGTATAAAAGGATATCATTAAGAAAATACGGACGGTATGTCAAGAGTATATATGCTTGCCCAGGAGAGAAGTGGGAAGTGAACATTTTGAATGTTTCTACGTGAACGGGAAAAAGGAAGCAGAGCAGGGGCAATATCACATTAGGGCTTAGAGGCTAGGGACAGACATTACACATGAACCGGTTTAAGCGATTAGAAACTGGTTTAAACCTGTAACAGAACAGAAGTTCAGCGCACATAAAACAGTTTGAAAATGGCTGAAACCGGTTTGAGATAAACCTGGTTGAATGTAGTATCAGACTTAACTGATTCGGCTCAAACTAGTTTATACAATGGCTGTCCCAGACTTCTTGCTGGTTTAAGATAAATCAGTCCCCCAGCATCCCAGCATGCTCTCTGACTGGGCTGGGCTCTGCTTCACAGCAGGGCTGGCTCCTCCCCTCTGGTCCCTGGCTGCAGCTTGGCAGTCTCTGTAGGCATCTGCTCCCCCCTCTCCCCCACCACACTCTGTGCTAAGCAGGCATTCTCCCGTCCTTCACAGACATCTCAGCATTAGCTAGCAGACCACATGATGGCTACAGTCCCTGCTATGGGAGAGGACAGACAGATAGGCTTTTTGTAGCTAATTAACAGGTAGCTTAATGTCCTTCCTTGGAAGCTGTTTAAGAACTGTTTGCTCTCCCCACCCCCTCACAACTCCCTGCTAAGCAAGAATTTCCCCCCCTCCCCTCTGCCTTGCTGAGGAGGTGTCTATCAGCTAGCAGACCACATGCTGGCTACAGTCTGTTCTGAATCAACAGGTAGAATCAACAGCCTTAATGGGGCAATAAACACTGAGATATGGGTGATAAGCAGCACCCCTCCCCATTTGCTTGCCTGTCAGTTTGCTGCACACAATATACAGAAGCAGGGAGGGAGAGTGGAAACACTTCATATCATCAACAGATGTATGCACTGCACCCCTCCCCACCCCCCCCCTTGCCTTAGAGCACTAGTCCAGGGCTGCAGGCTGGCAACACTCCTTCCCCTTGAGCAGGGACTGGGGAAGAGCCTGGGACTACAGGCAGGCTGGGGGTTTAAACCCCTCCCTGATCAATGCCCTGCTGGAGCCTGGCCATGCCCCCCCTCAGCTCAGCTCTGCAGGGCAGGGAGGGCTGCTCTGGTGCCTCCCAGCCTGAACCACTACAAGCATGTGTCTGAATTTCCTCAGTCCAGAGGGATTGTCTGTAAGGTTGGAAACCAGTTCAGCCTAGCCAGATTAGACTAACCTGCAATGACTGAAGCAATTCAGGTTCAGGCTTTTTGAATGTCTGTCCCTAGCCAGAAAGAGGAGGTGGCTTTTTTGAGCTACTGTGGATCCTGGTGGTAATGGCAGGGGGTGGGGAATTGAATTAGCCAAAGCAATCCAGCTGGAAAGAGTCCAGCAAACTCTTGGAATGTGGTAGGGGTGAATATGTTGTTTCAGAAGATGGAGGAAGTTACCAGGAAACAACTAATTCTTGTTCGATTCTCACTGCAAATCTGAAAGTGACTTGAGTGTGAGTAACCAGAAACAGTTCATGATTCTAAGACAAGGAAGGTGAGACAGCAGCTGATTGAGGACAACAGACTTTAGTAAAGCATGGTAAAGATACTGGATGTAAGGCATGGATAATAATTCTTGTACTCTACTTTGCTCTTGTGAGGCCTCCGCTGAAATTCTGTGTCCAGCTTTGGGCATCATGCTTTAACAAAAGATTTAGAAGAGACTGGGGAGGTCCAGAGGGAAACAGCAAGGAGGATGAGATGTTTAGAAAATGTGGCCCCTGAAGAAAAGTTGAAGGCAGTGATTTTTAGTCTCAGAAGTAAAAGACTGAGGAAAGATGTGATGTAAAAAGCTGTTGCAAAGAAGATTGATCAGTGGTTCTGCGTCCACAGGGGTAGGTCAAGAAGTCAGCTTAATTTGTAATAAAAAAGATTTAAGTTAGACATTAGGAAAAGCTTTCTAATGAAAAGGATAATTAAGCACTAAAACAGAGTACCCAGGTGGGTTATTATGGAATTTCCTTAATTTAACAGCAGGTCAGGCAGAGGTCTGACAGAGGTAGTCTAGATATACTTTATCCTGCCTCAGTTCAGGGGAACAGATGGAATAGCCTCTTGCAGTCTCTTCCAGTCCCATATTCACTGATTATAACAGCCATGAAAAATGTATACCAGGAGAAAAGTTCTTGCCTATTTATGCATTCTAGTCCTGATTCATCAAAATGCTTAAATCTATGCTTAATTTTTAAGGAGGTAAGTAGTGCCAGGATGCTATTCCCTTTAAGTTCTTCATTGACTCAGGGCTTTCAGCATGGATGCACTGTTGATGCATTCTCTGCTGGTTAAGTCCACAGCTAGTTAGCTGCACATTTCTGCGAAGGAGCTTTCAAGCTCAACTAACCCAAAGAGTGGAGCTTGTGAAGGGAACACAGTCATTTCAATGAGATGTGCTTTTTTTTCATTATAATTCTTTCTCCCTAAATTGCCTGTGATTTAAAGCAAACAGCTGATACTTAACTCACCATTAATGAGTACTGGAACTGAAATCAAACTAAGGGCATTCCAAAGTTTGAATTTGCTTTGGCAAGATCAGCTTGGCCATACTGCAGACATCTAGCATTTTCTTTCTCCCTTCCCTTCGTTGACTAAATCGTGATGGACATCATTATTAAGGTGTACAAGATTTTGGCACAACAGGGTGAGCTAATGAAGAAACTAACTTTTGAAATTTCCAAACTTTGCTTGGGCAACCTTGCTGCGTTTCAGCATTTAAATCATACCTTGAGTCTAAGAGAAATGACAGACGTTTGGAAAAAACATTTGTAGGGCAAGACTTTCACCATACATCAGACCAGCTCCCTTGAAATCTTTGGGGTTATGTTGATTTATGCCAATGAGAATCAGCCCTGTAGTTTTTATATCCCCTTATAAGGCAATAGGTGCAGTTGTTGGATTGGTACTAAAAATAAAATATATTTCCATGAAGACAACCAGACTGTTGCAGTCACTAATCATAAAAACTTTTTCCTTGGAAACTTCAAAGACACACAGGGAAGAGGGATAAAGTTTTATAAATAATGTCTCTCATATGACAGCCACTGCTGCAGGAACTGTGCAGCTTCTTGCTAACATTGTCATGGTGTTATTTTGGAAGCATATGAAAGGTAACCTGCAAAAGTTTTTAAAAGATTGGACTTCTGCCTTCTTTTTCTTTCTCTTCTTTTTTTTCCCCTGCTTCTCCAATATGTACAGAGAAGATCTAAAACATCCTGTTATTCTTTAAAAAATAAGGGGGTTTCTGACTCTTTGTTCTTTACTGTAGCAATATAAGGAATGTCTGCTCTTTCCGTATTTAGCTAAAGTGTCTCTGGTAATTCTAAAGTAGGTATTTTTTCTCATCTCCCACAAATTCAGCCTCTTCTTTGATAGAAGATTTTTCTCTGTCTTCCAGGGTCACAGTCTGGGTCAACAACAAGTAGAAGTGGAAATTATAAACTCCTTAGGAGAAGGAACATCTGTATGTGTACAGCACCTAATGCAGTGGGTCCTATTCCAAGACCAGTTGAATACAAATAAATATCAACAAACATGCTATTATATAAGTCATTATCCACTGTTGTTATAATTCATTATAATAATTCTTATACATTTAATAATTCAAATAAATGTAGCCACTTAGCCTTCCCAAAGATCTTCTAATAGCTCAGTAGAATGATGGTGTGAGACTAATCTTTGCTGAATCAATACCTGGACTGCTTTCTCAGTCCAGTTTTTTCACAATGGATGAACACAATTATATGAGAAATAGTGGATTTTCCTTTTCTCCTCTCAGGGCACATCTACACATGTGCCCCACTGCACAGTTTGTACTGAGCAGTCATTTAGTACTTGCTTTAGCAAGTACCTGGCAGTACTGCACAGGTCCAGTGCCACATGAGTTGTTTCCTCCCGTTCCTGTGCTGTAGCAATGAGCTACTGCATGGTAGTGGCAGCATCATGGTTGGTGCCCGCCAACACTACGTCTCCATAGCTCATCACTACGGTGATGTAGCGTCTCATTGTAGACGCACCCCCATTGTATGTAATAAATCACTGTTTGGTTCTCAAACCCATCATCTAAATGGATAACAGCAGAATATTCCTTTGCTGCATGCAGCTAATGAGATATGTAGAAGCTTTTTGTGTCAAGGATCAAAGAATACTTGGGAAAAGGTAGTGATATGTCACATTATTTGTACAAAAGTAAGACTGCATTTTAAGTAAGACCTCATTTTGCTAAAAGATGAATCCTGGACTCCAGGGTTTCTAGGATTCATTATTTAGGGTACAAGATGAGGTAAAATTTTTGCTTGAGAACAAAGCAGTGGCCAGTAAGAACCATCAGCTGTTGCAAGAATGTTCTTCAGTACATGGGATGCAGTTTAGTGCAATTTAGGTCCACACTTGTTACCTTCTGATTTACCACTCCGTATAATTAAGTGTGTAATACTCTGTATTTGCAACAAGTTCTGCCATTGAGGATCTGTGACTCTTAAGTGATATCTCAGCTGGAGTGCATCTAGGGTAATAAAGCTCTTATTCTCCAAGCCACCAAGACATCTTTGCTCTGGGGAGAGAACTAAGTAAATCCATAGAAGGCATGCTATAAAGCAATGGGTGCAATGCAGGGTATTAAAGAGAAACAAAATAAAAGTAATCAGCCAAAGCTCACACTTCAAGAAAACAAACCCCCTGAGCCTCTTAGTAAGCTTACAGCAGTACCCCCATCCTCATTTGAAATCAAATGCGCACAAGGCCTCCAGATGACAGAAGTAACATGTTTGTATTGTAGCAAAGCGTCACACTACCTCCTGGTAATAATACATCTATGTTCCTTGAATATCAGCAGCAATGTTCTTTTCTAAAATGGTAATAAAGTGCGCATTTGCTTATTAGTAATGAATGTCAAACTGTTCACCATGATGGAAATATCTTATTTCCATGGCTTTGATAAATAGCTGCTGGAACTCATGAATTTTTAATAGAAGGCCTATATTTAGGGGCTTTCAGTTTCTGAGGGAGATAAAAGGCTCTTCGGAGATGGAACTGTGGAAGCGCCTTGTCTTCAGCAACTGCTGGTACCTATTTAAAGCTAGTGTTGTCTTTCTGATGTATGAATATTATGCCGACATTGATTGATAGGGTTTTTATGCCGGAGATTAGGTTCCAAGCCTGCCTGTCATTATGGAGCAAAATATGTAACTGCAGAAGAAGCTGCATAGTATCTGGTTTCATATGAATGAGATATTTGTTTGGCTTTTCCCCCACTGTTTGGAATATTAAAAACTAATGGCCCAGTTCTTAAGCCTCCTGACACCTGGCCAAATGAAAGTGGGCAAAAGTGTTGTATATGCCTACTTCACAGCAGTGTTAAATGGGCCATCATGTAAACTAGCCAAGCCCTAAGGGTTTGATATGAGCTTCATTATCTGCCGTACAAATGAAAGTGAATATGCACATAATACCATCAAGAAGTTCCACTCATCACTACAGGAACTTTCAGTTTATGTGTATTAAATAGATCTGTGAATAAATGTGGTAACTGATGGCCAGTTCCAGAGAGACTCTTGAGTGTATAAACCAAAATGCATAGTCCTAGCCAATCACTGCACAGTTGGGACTCTGATGGACAAGACCAGCAATTTCAGATTGAGTGCACAGAGCCCACCGTGGCCCCACGTTGCAAAGAATGTAAAGTCCTAAGTCCCAATTCTGCAGTGACTGAGTGGGACTTACAAATATCCTTAGAATTAAGCAGGTGCATGTGTCTTCATAGGAGTGGGGCGCTGGCCTCTGGTCCTTCAGGGTGAATTCTACCAAATACCATAGCGCTGATTAACAAAGGTACTTCCTTCCCTGCAGAACTTGAAGCATTTTGAAAAAAAAAGAATCCAACAAACAGTATGCAGATAATTAAAAAGGAAACACTGTCTCCTGAGCTTAGTCTTGCAGTATTTCAGGAGAGCCAGAAGTTCCAGTTTCATTGATCTAAGCCCTTGGCAATAGTTTTGAGATGTGTAGTGTGCCAGGTGCTCAGCTAGCATCCATCACTGCCACTCCACTGAAGTCATTGAGATGAGCCAAAACTAAGGTAAAAACAGCATCACCTCATTGAAGGCAGTGGGCTAGATTCTCAGTTGTTGCAAATTGGTGTAACTCCATTCAGTTAAGCCTCAGCTGTTGTAAAGAAGTGAAGCTCCATTTAAATGATTGATTCAAATGGCGCTAGGTAGATGAGCTGAGAATATGGCCCATTGGTCTGGCCTTTTCTAGAATATTTCTCCTCTTGATCTGGTTTCAAGCATAGTCTGCAGTTGCAGGGGGTATTCCAAATGGTCTCATGTTAACATCAATGACGGTATGTGAGCTACAAATAACGTTCATGTGCTGAACCCTCAGGTTTGAGTTCCTGCCTGGTCTCTCTAGGACAGAAAGTACAGGGTGTGTTGTAGATGTCACACTGACGTGGCTTGTTAGAGATGGATTGCTCCATGATCAAAAGGAAAAGCCATTGTCAGGCTATGAAAAAAAGTCTGGTTCCAGCAGTTTTGACCAGGAGCAAACTGGTAGCAATGTGAAGCTTCAGTTCTGAGACTCGAGGGCCATACTTATCTAAGGAGCCATGACACTGCTTCTTCAGGCATCTATTTGTATCTTGACACATATCTGCACAGAGCCTGGCAGAGGGAGCCTCCCCAGTCTGGACTGGGGCATCTACCTCAGCATGGGGGAGAGTTTCCAAAGCCTGTAACAGTTAAAGGAAGTTGAGTCCCAGCGAGTCTCAGTTGCACTAAGAGGCACTGGTGCTCATTCCTTTATGGAGAAAATTTCCCCCTTAAAACTTTGGGGCAGTGTTATACTTGCCAACATTGTCTTTGAAAATATTATCTTGGCAGAGGTTTTCAAAATCAGGTAACCTGATTTTATTCCTAAGTAGGCACAAGGTCAGGCACATCGGAGTTCACATAGGCAGCTCATATGCGTATGTGGAAAAATGTGCGTATTCTTTAGCGTATCCTTTTTTGGAAACCTGACCTGCTTTATCTAAATGGGTTTGTAGCTTGCTAATTTTGGTAACAGTTTATGTCAGCTCTGCTGTCATTGTTTGATATGGAGTATAACACTGATCATGAAAACCGCCTTTCATATTCTTATGAACACTATATGTTTACTTCTCTGAGACTGTTCTTGTAATTCAGTATCCATTAATCTACCATCAAAGTAAAGGATTACTCTAATTTCCTTCCTAAGGCTGCATTGCTTATGCATATAATTTTTACTTAGCAGTCTTAGGATAGAGATTTGCAGTCTGAGTTCTCCTTGGGAAAGGCAAAACTTTGGATTCCTAACGTATATAACTAGTTACTAAATGTACGTCCTTAAAAATGATCCCAATGAGTAAGACGGTCAGTTTCCCACCACATCGGGAATAGGAGAGTGAAGTATGACAGTGACACCACTGTGTTAAATTGTGAGGTATATCCATCAAGTATCTGAAATCTGAAATTTAAAAAGAGAAGCCAGCCGAGCTTTGAGGTACACCCTCCGCGAAATGAAAGCTAATTGTCCTGCAAAACGCTCTGTGTGGTGAAAAGGCAGCCAGTGGAGCAGGTTTAAAAGGCTGCTGCACAGGATAGCTTCATACATCAACTCTGAAAATATTTACTCTGTAGAATGACAGGTTCAAATACAGGCTGAGTGTGCTTGGTCCACATCATCCAGGTGGATAAACTATGCAATTGACTGGGAGAATTTCTTTAGGCCAGACCATAAAAACTGAAGTTACTGTGACTGTTGAAGAGTTCACAGTGCATATTCTGTAAGAGTAAGGGGTTTGCCCTGCTATCTCTGTCCACATTTTTTCATCCCTGTACTGTTGTTCAGTATCCTGCATTTCAGTTGGCTGTTGCTTTTCCCTAAGCACTGCTTCAGTTCCATGATGTTCAGCATAAATAACAGGGGTTTTGCTTTGGGGCAGAAGGTAATACATGAATGTAAAAAATCATGACATGTCATATCTAACCGAGACAGGCAGTATCTTTGGACTGTTCTTTTATTGCTATTTTGCCCAGGAAATTGATCTATCCTAGAAATGGTGAATGGTAATGACATGATATCTGCCTAACAGGGAAAACATTAATATTGAGTTAGTGGATGCTAAATAACTGAATGGTTATTCAACCAAGTGTTAAATAACCTTGAAATTTGAAGCCTTCTTATTTTTAATAGAGAAGTTGCCAAATGAGGTTTAAGGTTGGGATTTTCAAAGCTAACAATTATCTGGTTTGGACGTCCAAAAACTCCTGGCAACTTTGACATTTCAGAGTAAAGGTGTGTTTCCCTTGGCACATAGCTGATGATCACTGCTGCATAGTGCAAGGGGAGAGATTCACATGGCACAGCATGCAAGGCACAGGGACATTGTGACAGTATGGGAGAGATGTTGTGGTATGGGAAGGGGAGGGGGATGCAATGCAGAGCACTGTGGCATGCATCCTGGGGAGGCAACAGCCCACACAGTGGGTGGCCAGGGACCCTGTGGCCCCTAGCTGCTCAGAAGTTGGACAGCCCTGCTCCATGAGGTATATGCTTTAATAACACTGTCAGCACAAATGTACTGTCACTTCACTGGCTGCTTTCTTCTTCCTTCTGCCATATTGTTTTGCAGCCGTAGGCATTGTTCCGCTGACGTTAATGGGACCCTTTGCACACTTAAAGCTATGTGCATGCTTCAGTGCTTTGCTGGATCAGAGCCTTGGTTTACTCGTCTCAGTTTATTTCCTGGATGAATGAGGGGTACTTCTGGATTTTGTTTATTTGTCATATTTTCCCCATAATCCTCATAATGTAACACATGCCCTACTCCATCGTTAGGCACTACAGAAAGCACACAACTAGCAGCTCCACTGTTTGTTGCTGATATAGCACCTATGGAAATTGTTTCCTCCTATTCAAGACACTCTGGTTTTGTTGCATAGCTGATGAGTTCCTGTGATGTAATTTATATTAGAAACAGGGTAGAACCTGGATTATTCGTATTGGAATGGCTCATGACCCATTTGCAGCCAGTTGGTGAATTATGGCCAAGCCTCCCAGCTGTTAGCTGTGGCTGTTATTTCAAAGAGCACCACTTGGCTGGAACTCCTCAGTAGTCCTGCACAACTCATGAAGATTCACTGCCCCCTGGAATAAAAGCAGGAGCAAACAACTGGAGCATCTCATCAGTCCCACACTGTTGTTTACTGCTGTAGCTATATGTAGCCCCAGTTGACTCACAACCCCTCATCTTTGCAGGGATGCAGGGAACCTAATCCTAGAAGAATCTGGGTTCTGCTCTAGAAACAGTGGTGACCCACTGATGTTGTAAGAAGTATTCTGACATTCTCTGAATCCCCAACCCTAGGTTATACTTACGTTTGAGACTTGGACATTTCCCAGCTATTGGCAGCATAATGGGCCTTTGGATTTTCATGATGAAGCCTCTGTTCCTTACTTTCATGATGTTTCTGAAGTACCTGACCTCTGTTCAGATATACATACGCTAATTTGTAGTATGCCATGATCACAAGATGGAGAGTGAGGTTGCCCAAATATGCTGCAGATCAGTGGTTCTCAGCCATTTTTGTACCAGGACCCATTTGTAAATATTGATGGCCAGTCCCAACTCAGTAAATACTTTAAGTAGAAAACAACTCTCTGACCCTGCCAGTGCCCCTCGCTCCTTAACCATAGCCCCCTCCCTCTTCCAGCCTCACTGGTGCCACTGATTCCTAACTTGCTGCCCACCCCCCACCTCCAGGTGGCGAGATCCACTGCCACCGCCACAGCTGGGACTCCCACACCAGCCATGCCACCAGCAGCATGATGAGTAATGGATGGCGGGGACCGGGGGGGCCACGCTGCCCACCTCCCCTCTGGGGTCAACTCCCCCACCTGCCCTCTGGGGTAAAGCTGTGTCCTGAGGAGAGCAGCAGTGGTGACAGGGCCATGGAATTGGGCAGGAGCAACACATAGGGGGTGCATGCGGGAGCATGTGTATCCCTTGAGTGTGGCGATGCACCCCCCTACAAAAAGGCACTGCTGACAGGTGGTTGCTATTTGCCACCCCGCTGCCAACACCACTGGCAGGTGGTCTGCAATCCCCACTGCTGGTGGCGGTCACAGGTGGTTGCTGACCCTTCGTCAGCACTCGCTACTCCCTGCCACCAACAGTGCTGGCAGCATCTGCAGGAGCTCCCCAGCTTACCGCCGCTGCACCCCTGCCTCTGTGCTCCCGCCGCTGCCGCACACCCCCCCAGCCACCAGGGGCACGAGTCGTTCATGGTGGTAGGGTAGAGCTGCAGCCTGGCATATGAGCAGCTGGGAGGAGGTGAGGGCAGCATGGCCCAGCCCCGCACCTCCCCATCCATTACTTCTCACACTGCCAGTGGCACAGCTCATGCAGAAGTCCCGGTGACTGCAGCAAAGAGTTTGCGGCCCCACTCTGCTCTCCCATGTTGGGACCTGCCTACTGGGCCTTGGGGGTGGCTCCTGCCTGTGCTAGTCCGGCCAGGCTGCAGCCCCATGTCTGCTGTGGGCACACAAATTTGGGGGGGCAAGTACCCCCCTCATACCTCCCGAAACACTATGCTTATGCCCCCCCCCCCAACACATTGTCTATGCCCTGCCCTTCCTGCAAGGGAAAACCTGTTGCTTCCCACGTTTTTCTCCTTTAAAGGAAAATCCATATTTAAAGTTTGTTTGTGAAGCTTTCATATATTCTTGCAACCCACTTTTGGATCATGACCGAAAGGTTGAGAAACACTGCTTAAGGTTACAAAGAAGGTTACACAAGGTGAGGGTGGCTGATACCAGCTGCTATAAGAGAAGTTGTCATCTGGCAAAAGAACCTGTTGGGAGGCACGCTTCCTGGTGCAAAGGCACAAGAGCTTCATATCCAGATATGAATGCATAATGGCTTATGAGCCTAGGCCTCTGCATGGCGGTAAGGATGCTTTCCCTCAAAATTCTTCTAAGCTTATAAGAAGTCATGTGCTTGTGCTTGAGGTGACTACTTCTCTAGCACTTTGACAACCTCTTCTGTATTAATTGCAGTAAGACCAATTGACAAGGAATTGCAGCAAGACCAATTGACAAGGAATTGCAGCTGAGAGGACTTACAACTCTGTCTGTATCTCTTCCTAACAACTAAATTAGATAAATACTCTGTGGTTTGCCAGTCCAAGTCCCAGTGGCAAGTGCTGAGAACACAGAAAGAAAGTTCAATTAGAAGCTGATTGAAAAATAGACGTCTCAGGGGTATGACAGATTACATGGGAGGCTTTATTCTTCTTGTCATAGGATGGAGAGCATATGGCTGGGGATGTAGATTTATGTTCTCTGTTTTAATTCATCATTTTTTAAACACCTCTGAAAGTCACCGTGTTTTCTTTTCAGTATGTCTTTCTCTGGATTTTACATGATCCATGCTGCTTTTTTTCCTAATGATTTACCGTGAAACCCACAGATAGGAGAATAAAACCGTTTTATACAAACTCACTCTATAATCCCAAACTGATTCATCCCCATCAATTGCAAATTCAACTATTAACAGTGCGCAAATGGATGGTTTTTAAAAGATGTTATTCATTTCTTCATACTTTTTGTTAATAATATAATGCTGTCTTGAAGAATGTGATTTTTTCATTCCAGTTTTCAAGGATGCCATTTTAGAAATAATCCTTTTTTATGTTTTATTTAACTCTAAAGACATCAGTCTGTGCCACTACATGTGTACACAGGCTGTGTACCAAGAACAGGGCCTTCCCTTAAGAAAAAACTAAACTATCTTGCTGCAGAGAGTAAGACATGGACCAGTGGCTTGAAGTTGTAGCAAAATAGGTTTAGATTGGATATCTGGAAAAACTTCTTTACTGTTAGAATAGTGTTGAACATCTCTGGTGATAGAGAGTCCACAAGAAGAGGTTGGACAGCCAGTGGTTGGGGATAATATAGGGATAGCTATGCCGATACTCTACTATGGGTATTTCCCATGCTTCTGTGCTTTGCTGGTTGCTTCATGGAGCTGGAAGGGAATTTTCCATCTCCCTGCTGCTACATGTTAAATGGGGTTTAAGCCTTCCTTAGTGGCATTGAGTGTTGACTGCAGCCAACACTGGGCATTTTGACTGGGGTGGGTCAGTATTCCTACAGAGACTTAAAGCTGGAGGCTTCCAGAAGGTGGGAGGGTCTTGCCCCTCCTCTCAGGGTAAGACTAGCTGCCATATTCAAGATCAGGAAGGAATTATAGCCCATGGTCAGTGTAGCAGGGCACTGAGGTGCCTGCTACTTGTGGAGCAATAAGTAAGGACTCCTGCTGTGGGTTGCCAGGGTAACCGATGGGAGTCAGCTGACAGGAAGGGGCAGGGCCTGGCTCCCATATAACCCCAGGCTGAGGCCAGGCAGGCAGTTTCCTGCCGGCCAAAGGAGAAGGAGCTGTTATAGGGTGGAGAATTCCCTGGTAGGGATTGAATGTTGTTTAGCTGGACAGCTTAGATTTTATGTTATAACCCAGGGCCTTGTATTTTGTGTTCACTGTTTAGACCAGTGGTTTGGGTGAGGCTATTAGGAGTTGGAGGAGGCTCATAGGGGACCCCTGGTAGAGTGGGGACCCCGACGCCTGCAAGGGCGCAGCATTTTTGGGTGCACTGACCCTGGCGCCTGCGAGGGCGCAGCATTTTTGGGTGCACTGACCCTGGCGCCTGCGAGGGCGCAGCATTTTTGGGTGCACTGACCCTGGCGCCAGAGAAGGGGTGTAGAGTTGAAGGCCAGGTAAGGCTGAGGCCGCCTGAGCCAGGTGGGGGTTTGAGACCCCAAGGAGGAGAGTTAGGACCAGGCATGGCTATGATCACCTGAGCCCACCTGAGCAAGAAAAGCCCCAGAGCCAAGGGGGGTAGGACCATGGAGAGTCCAGGGAGGACAAGGGGGCCAGAATATAGTAAGGCCCAGACTAACCGATGTGAGTACCATCTGTGAAGCTTGGGCTGCGGTGTCAGGGGAGAAAAGGAGCCACAGATAGTGCCCCCTGGCATCGGGGCAGAAAATGGGCAGCTTCCCATTTAATTAACATTTTCTAATTAAGCAATTAACAAGGCATGGCAGGAGAGAAGGCGGGCAGTTGGCCCATAACAGGTGGGCGGGGTCACTAGTGGACAGTCCCCGAAGAGGCACCCCTGTCACAGTCAGACTGGTATGGACTGTGGGTTGGGGAGTTGCCTTCCTCTGTAGTGGGGGTGGAGTGTGGTCCTCTGCCTGGGATTTCTTGAGTATATATTAACAACATTTACAGCAGCAGCACATTGGCCACCGTGGCCTTCCTGCTTTACCTGTGACAGGTTAGAGTGTTATGCCTTGTGGTAGTGTCAGCCTTGACTGTGTTGCTTTTCTAAGAGGTTAGACAATGGGTTTGTATAGGATAGTTTGGATAGAGATGATCCTCCCTCAAGCAGGGAGTTGAACTAGATGACCTATGGAGGTCCCTGCAGCCCTACTTCTCTATGATTCTAAGATACTTTCCCTACTGGTAGATTACTACATAAATGCAGTGTGCTTTGCTTCTGCCTTGGAAACATTTGGTGCCAGTGTTCTTCCAAAGACAGGACCCTGAAATGCTAGGGTCTAGGTCTGTATTTGATACAGCTATGAGGAACCAGATGAATTTAAGGCAGGACACACATTTTCTGCACCAGAACTTCTTGGCAGCAAGATCAAATACATTGTGTGATAATCACCCAAGGAAATGGACAATTCCCCTCTCCCCTCCCCTTTTTGTTAACTTTGCACATATCCCTAAAGAAAGATTCTGGAGGGACCAGTTCTCTGGACCTGGTTGGGTTTTCTCTCTCTAGATGCCATGATACTATTGAGTTGTGCCCTGCACTTAACACATGCACCCTTAACTAGCCTATAGATTGTAGTTTCTGTGCATTTCCATGAGTGACACTCCTACCTCCCTGTGTAATGAGGTCTGTTAATACTACTTACTAACCAGGTTGGCCTTACATCACCTAGTTTGGTCAGAGGAGAAAGAGACCACATGGCCAAACATTTTGCAATGCCCCAAATTAATCCCCCAATAATGCCAAATGCTGATTATTTCAGAGTTAAAAATAGTTAATGGGATGCCTAATGGAAAATAAAGGAGAGATTGTAATAGCTTTAAGCATTTAAAAATGTGAAGGGAGCTTAGCGTATTAGAGTCACTACATAGATGACACAAACAGTTTAGAAGTCAGGTTTCATTTGCAGGCTACAAATCCCTAAAATGGCAGCACATGCACATGCCTGAATGGTGAATTTTATGGGTCACATTACTGCACCTTTTGTTCCCTAAGACCAGGAGTATAGTCAACGCTGGAAGGGGGGTCCAGTAGTCAGGATGCTTGCATGTGCACCCAACAATGTATGTTTGCCTGCTTTTTCTTGGCATGGTAGTCAGACGTACTTTGAAACTTAAAATGAGATCTGAAGGTTTCTCATGAGCCGTGAGGCAGTGTAGCTGGGATGACAGTTTGGTATGTACCTGTATAAATTGATGTCAAATGGTGACACTCACTGAACATTGCAGGAGCCATTTTAAAAAATAGGGCTCACATTTTCCATGTGTAGCTGTGACTCCTTCTCTGAGTTAGACAGGCAGCTTCTTGCATGCCTGACAGGATTTGCAGCCCTGGTGCTTGTTTCAACAATGGTTTTGCTACAGAGAGTGGCCAGGCTACAGTACAGGCTCTTCCTAGTGGGACTCTGGGGAAGCTGTGATTTCAATCACCTAATTATGGCACTGAAGATGCCTGGTTGCTCAGATAACAGAGGGGTCAGAAACCTTATTTAAGGCTGGAATCTGGCCATTGTCTGTCCCTTACTGGCAAACATTGCCTGGCAAGTGAAGCCTACTTGCCTTAAGCATGTACAGGGCCTAAGGACTCCATTCTGAGAATTAGCATTGATTCAGGATTTTACTGTTTTGCCTATGCACCTGTAGTTCTTGTATGGATGAAAAGCAAAGCCTACTATGTTTTTAGAGATCCCAAACAAAGCCTATGTACCTTCTTGTGTTGGGCACATAGGCCACAAAAAGAGTTGAACTCAGAGTACACATGGTGAGGTTGAATTCTTGGGGAAAGCATGCAGGAAATGGTTGGGAAGTCACAGCACAGGTTTCAAAACTAAGGGCAGTTGAACTGAAGGGTCTTGAATCCCAAGGGAGGGGGACTGCCTGGAGGTCTGCACCTGGCAGTGAGCCTTGAGTTAGAAACAGTGACTGGGCACTTCCCAAACTTTGCTGGCTTGTGAGGCCTGAGTCCAATTATAACTGCCAGTAAGGGGATTCAGCCAGATGTGTAACAGCTGGTACTTGAAGAAAGAGGATGGTTGAGGGAATGTCTCCTATTATCTATGAACAGTATGGCCAAGTCTCACCAGAAAAAGTAGCCCAATTGCCTTTCAAAACAAGCCCAACTGACTTTGAAGCAGGGCAGGAGAGGGAGAATAGATGAGCAACTGGATAAAAGTAGAGATTGGAGTCCTGTCCTACATGTATTTAATAAAACGCACAAGTCATCAAACTAAAGTCAAAAGAAGTCATGGTTATACAAGAAAGTAAGACCCACTGAATTATCATTGTCAAGTACTTTATGAAAGCTTTTGTTGCATATGGTGTGCTCACAAATAAGGCATTCTGATCTATACAAAACATGAAGCTGTACAAAACCTGAATGCCACTGCACATATTAAGTATGACAAAAGAAGTTTGTACACTTGCCTGTTTATTTTGAGAGGTCATCTTTGCTGCCTCTACTGTTTGTGCAGATTCACTGTGGTCCATGTTTACGCTGAAAAATTAAAACATATCTAGGCTTAAGAAAACATCCTCATAGTAGATATCTGTTTTTTTAAGTCATAAATTTAACACAAAACAAACAACATTAACTTAAAATATAACTTTCTTGTCACCTTTTCCAGTCCCCACAGGAACACAGTCTCCAACACCCCACCATACCTCCTTGCACCACTCAACAGTGGTCATAATCCTGCCTATTGTCCTAATTCCCTGTCCTCCATGATGGTGTAGGACTGTTGATGGCCTTCCATGCTCTTAATTGGTTCCTCCTCTCTTGATATCTACATTCATTAGCCATGACCCCTGCTTAACATAGGGGCACCCACCACTCAACATCTCTGATTGGGCAGTATCATAACCATCTCCTTGCCTATTGGTTCCATTCCTTGATTATCATATGTTGATATAGCCATTTCAGAGCCCCTCCACATTGCTCATTGGCTCGCATATCCTGTTCCCTTCTACAATTGGCTATTAATCCCACCAGTGGGATGACATTGGATCGTTTGACCCCAGCATTCTTTCCTGCCCATGGCAGGGGATCAGACTTGATGATCTGCTCAGGTCCCTTCTCATCCTACCAACTATGAAACTATGACAACATGCCTACATGCCATTTCTTTCTACATCATTCATTGGACTGGAACTTTAGTCTGTCCTAGACCATTGTGAGATTGGATGTATGATGTGCCTATCAGCCCCCCAAATAAGCAACGTTCAATAAGAAGCCCCCCCCCAACCCGATTCCACTTATTATGAGTGGATTTGGCACCTTTACCTGATGACCGTCTATGTTTAAATATATAGGTTCACTCTCAAATTGTATCCCTTTTCTCTGTAAAATGAAACATAGCAAAAAAGAATATCCCAGTGCACTGGTTGCAACCACCAGCCCACTTTAACAGTGAAATGGAGAGGATATAGGCAATGCCTATCCAAACAGTTATCAGTTAACACAGTTCCTCTGTCCTTTCACCACTCAGACAAGTGATGATAGCTGTCAGCATCCTGCCCAGGACGTTCCTTCTTCTGGCAGTCAAGCATATCCTGGCTCTGTGACTTGCAATACATCCTACCATGTTTTAAATTTTAAGTGGGTCACCCAGCTTCCTTATCTAGGCCAGTCCACTCTGCATTCAGGGTTTCCAACCATGGATAGGAGGCACGTTCACCCCCAGAGTAAATGAAACAAGCAATAAAACAAACAAGTGTGCAAACAAACAAAATCCAGGATCTGTGCTTCTCCCAAAGCACCATGGCCTCCTCTTTCCCTTGCATTCTGCTCCTGGAACTTCTAACTCTCTTTGTAGCCCCACACCCACTACTAGTGGCATCTACACAAGATGCTATACTGCTCAGTAGAGCAAATTGACTTTTATTAGTAGATGTTTTGGATGGGGAATCCAGGAAAAAGATGACAAAGTTGAGATGGAAATACAAAGCGCCCGAGCGAGGGACTAACAATCGAGGGATGGGGGAGAGGAGGGGAACGC
>NW_017728931.1:2396315-2405577 GCF_001723895.1 Crocodylus porosus
GAAAGGAGATAGATACACGCATACCTGTTACAGTGGTCCGCAAAGTTGGAGGAAGTGGCTCAGAGAGAGTGTCTCAGTCCATAAAGTCCGATCACGGGGGTCCTCTTCGGGTGGGGCGGGGTCATCCGTGGCGGCGAAGTCCTCTCAACGCGAAGCGGAGGGGGAGGGGCGGTTCAGGTGGCGGCGTCCTCCGAGTCCGGTCCGGCGGCGGCTAGTCTGGAGGGGTCGATGTACTGGCGGTGGCCCGTGATGTGCTCCACGTAGATGTTGCAGGACCAGCGGATGGTGTCGGACACCATGAGGCAGCACATCAGCTTGGCGTAGCGGCGGGAAACGCAGCAGGCGCGGAGGACGCTCTCGTTGCTGGAGTCCCAGGCTCCGAGCGTCCCCACGATGAGCGCGTCCACCGTCACGTCGTAGCCGTGGCCCCTCAGGGTGTCAGCCAGCGGGGCGTACTTCTCCCGCTTGCGAGCCCGGGCCTCGGTGAAGGCTTGGTGCCGGTTCTCGAAGGGGATGGTGATGTCCACCATCACAATCTTCTTGGCCTCGTGGTCCGTGACGACGATGTCGGGGCGTAGCTGGCTCTCGCAGCCCGGGACGGTGCGGTTCACAGAGATCTCCCCCGCCCCGGCCAGGATGGCCCGCACCAGGCGGTCCTGGACAGCGTTGTGGCGCAGCTGCCAGGCTCTGGCATGCGGCCTGCAGCTGCACAGCATGTTGGGGAGGGTGTCCGCCGCGTAGCCGCACCATCGGCACCTCTTGTCCTGATAGCTGAAGCGCACAAGCAGATACTTACTCTGCAGTAATTTGCTCTATTCCGCAGTTAATTCACTACCTGCAAATGCAGGTAGCAAATTAACTGTGGAGTAGTTACTGCATAGTAAGGCATGTGTAGGTGGCTCACTGAGAGCAAATTTCTTCCTGGGGAGCAGAGAGTGGGAGATTGCTCCCTGCCCCTGGAAGCTGCCTACTGCTGAGGCAGGCTGCAGTGGTGGAGCCTGGGGGCAGGGGCAATGTTCCCCTGCCCCAGCAGCAGAAAGCTCCCAGTCCTGGCTCTGTAATTGGAGCAGGGGCTGGGAGACTGCTCTCTGCCCCTGGGAGCTGGGAGACTGCTGTCTGCCCTGACAGTGTCTCCCTGCCCTGGCAGCAGGGAGCTACCCGTCCTGGCTCCATGATCAGAGTGAGGGCTGGAAGAATCCCCAGGAAATCTTTGGGAAATCCTTGCCCTGCCAAGGGCTCATGGTTAGCTGCCCCAAAGGTGGATCAGGGAGGGAGCTGTGACCTGCCCCTCGCCTGACTGAGGAGCCAGGGCCGGAAGCTCCCTGTTGTTGGGGCAGGGGGACATTGTCCCTGCCCAAGCTTCACCATTGGAGCCCACCCCAGCAGCAGGCAGCTCCTGGGGGCAGGGAGCAATCTCCCTGGAGCTCCCCCTAGATGCTGCAAGGGACTAGAGCAGGGTCAGAGCAACCCTCTCTTGACTGCTCCCATTGGGAGCAAATCTCCTCCCAAATGTCTGCATGTATAGATGCCTGCCCAGGGTGGGTTTACTCTGCAGTAAATTACTGTGGAGTAAACCCATCCAGCAGCATTTGTATATGTAGACGTGCCCAGTTATAGCTTGCTCCCAGCCTTCCAGATCTGCAGACTATTAACTGCTGATGACCTGCAGCTGGGTATCAGCCATTTGAAGCTGAGCCCCTCCTTACACAGTATAAAAGTCTGAAGTAAAAAGAATGTGCTGAACTGTACCAGGAAGTACCTGATGACTTGGGAGCTTATTGTAGCCAGGAAGCTATTGCTACCAGCAAGGCTCTGCTAAGGGCATCTGGAGAAATTTGGCTTAAGGACTAGCAAAAACTGGTAAAGCACTCTGGCTGTGTAGTAGCAGAAAGATAACACATCTCTTTTCTGTACAATGTGGAGCTGCACTGCTGGGAGATCCTTTGTGAAAGTGTCCAACTCAACCACTTTCACCCTTCTGACCTGAAATTGCATTTAAGCTGGACTTTGTCTGGAGTATCCTATTTCAGGACCTTACAAATAGCTTCAGCATTACTATCCCATCACAAGAGTTCACTTGGCTATGCTTTCCTAAGAGTTTCCCCTAAAAGCCTGCCCTGTCATTTCTTATACCGTTACCATACTTCTTATCTGACATTACTGAGTTTGCCTGACCACAGATGATGGGATCTTTTGTAGAGAAGTGAGTAAATGATAGAGGACATGAGAAGTCTCCAAATACGTTTGCTAAGAGAGTCTAAAAATTACCCCCTGCTCCATTAAGGGCAAATAAACCAGGGCAAGCCAGCAACTGCAGCTTTCAGGAAGAGATACAACAAGCTTAGAACAGCTGCAAGGAAATGGTTGAGCAAGTTCTCCTTTTTTTTAAAAGGAAAGCAGGGGATAATCAGTTCCTGGCAAGAGACCTGAGAAAAACACAGAAAGTTGTAGTCTTTGGTCCTTGGAGACTAGAGAATACTGGAGCTGCTGGAGAGTGAGGAGAGCTTAGGGATTTAAAACATGAGGATGTTGTAGTACTGTACCATTTAACTGAGTCCAAATGAAAGCAGTGCTGTGTTGTGCAAGGTGCTATACAAGCATGGGCTAAAACAGTGTGGCAACACACTTTAAATATATGGCTTCAAACCGTATAGCTTAGATATCCTGCCCTTCTTTCAGAAGTTGTCCGTGGTATTTTTAGAGCCAAAGAAATCCCTCAACTTTGAAACGCTTGCCATATAGCAAAGAAAGGAAGAATTCAGTCAAAATAAACTGCAAAAGCAGAAAGGAAGGGAAGAATGATGAAGTGGTGAGAATATTAACTAAGTACTTAGGAGACATGGGTTTAGTTCCTTGCTGTGCTGCAGATTTCCTATGGGACCTTGCCCAAGTCACTTAGTATCTCAGTGCTTCAGTTCCATATTTGAAAAACAAAATTGTAATACGTACCTCACAGTGGCAAAAGTAAGGCTGTAAGGCACTAAGATACAATTATAATGGGGAAAGTGCATGTACAGTAAATACTTAAATTACACTGGGGTGAAATTTTGCACTCATCGGTTTCAGTGGGATTCTTGCTTTTCCAGCAACATGAGGAGCTTCTGTAGACCAGCACCTTGTCTCAGAAACAAGCACTTGGCATCAGCTCTTTTGTCACACTGTATACAGAGGGCACATTTTATCAAATTAAGTGACCCAATATGTTTTACAGTGATTTTTCCTTCACTACCAATATCTCTTACGATATATCAGGTTTTGAAATAAAGTGGTCAGCTAGAATTTTTCCTCATCATCCCCTGTCTAAAATCTTTCATGCCATAGGTGAGTTATAAGTTCTTGAGAAGTGATTAGCAATGGTGACCCACTGAGAAGCACTGTAATGGGGAAGCACCCATGTACAGGTGCACTTTGTTCAGATGACATGGTGCTTTATTCAGCAGACGTGGATAAATATTTCATGAGTTTAATAGAACTAGTGAATTGGGTTTCCAGAATGTCACACTATTAAAAATGGTTTAAATGGGAGATTTCTCTAGTACTGAGCAAACCAGATCTCCTTGTACCCATTTTCTTTTGCACCAGATGTTTGAAAGTGGTGTGTGTTTTGGAAAAACTTTGTGCTGAGGGTAACAGTTTTTAAGGGCTTCACCTACCTACAAATTTCAACCACTGTAGTTGTAAACACCCTTAACATACTTTAGGCATATTTTTACCCCCCAGGCCCTGATGTATGCCCCTGATGTAACCTTATAGGATGCCACCAAGTCCCCTCTGAGTCTTCTCTTCTCCAGGCTGAACAGTCCTAAGTCTTTCAGTCCATATCAATTTAGCTTGACTCTGTTGTACCTAAAGCTAAACTGCAGAGCCTTTTTACACATTTTATGCATATCTACATTTGAGTTTGCTCCACTTTAACTGAACTACTGCAAAATTGGGTGCAGCCCTACAAGCAGGAATGTGCACTTTGCAGCACCTCAGAGGCTTTTGAGATACCCCAAAACATGCATAGTGCACATGAATAGGTTCTCTGTGCTTCATATTTGCGGCACAGAGGCAAAATTAGATACCAGGAATTCCTGGTATCAAAAAAATGGGGCAAAAAAAAAAAAAAAAGCAGGGCAGCACATGAGGCTGCAGTGTGCACCATCCAAACCCAGAGCCTGGGTAGCCAGAGCCATATTCCAGCTGCTGGCCGGACTCCACGTGTCTGAATTGCTGCCATTGCAGTGCTGGGAGGACCCAAAGACCCCAGGTAAGGCTGCTGTGGCCAGCCTAGGTGCTGGCCCCAGCCTCGCTTACCCAGCCAGGACAATATGCCACACACCAGAGCACATGTGCCAGGGCATGCCCAGGGACAACTAGCAGTTGTACAAATATGTGCTGCTGCTAGCCGACCCTGGAGAAACACATGTGCATGCTCGTGGGGATCCTCCCATTGTATGTATTCAGATATCCAAGTCCTGCCTTCTACTGTATACCAAAAGTCGACAAAATTGAGATTGGTAATGAGAAGGGATCCCCTCTGAGTTAACATGGGGATTGTTTATCCTATATAGGAGAGGAAGAGAAGGGCATTGCTTAGGGTGTTGGCGTGGAGCAGAGGAGATTGATTGAATTCTTTACTCCATGATAATCCTGCTGTGTCCTTGTGTAAGTTCATTAGAGTCAGGTTTCCATGGGAGCATGTAAAAAGTTTGTTAAAAGAAAGATGTTCACTATAATAGTTAATTATGTGTATCATAACAATGAGAGAATCAGTTCTTGCTATCAGGATTATTGGAAGAGGGGGTTTGTTATAAACAGAATTCATTGGAATGTAATGAGGTTGCACTGTATTTAGGTGTCTACTTCTTGTTGGGTTTGAAGGATTCAGTTTACCCTCTGGAAAGTGGATAACAGGATGTGCCAGTCTCAGTGGGATGCTACAAGGATGAAATGCATTAGAATGCAAGACATGTGGATGCTGCAGAGATGAGAGAAGGTACTTCATGCAGGAGTCTCACCCACAGAAAGAAGGGAAGATGCCAGCTACCACTTTGGCACCTTCTCTGGGACCTGTGGAAACACTGCCATCAGAGTTTTGATGAATGCCCTGAAGCAGTGTGTGATGGTAATCTTTCTTTCCTTCCTTAGAACTGAATCAGAAAGGCAACATTCTTCCAAACTGGATATTGCCTTTTCCTTTGCCTCTCTTCTGCAGAATTATTCTGCTTTGTGTAGACTGTTATGGAGTGAAGCTACCAAAGGACAAGAAATATGGGTGCCAATACGTGTGCTTGGTCATGTTCTAAATCAAATGTGTCAGAGTCAATTAATTGAGTCTGCTCTGTGTTCTAATTAGAATGCTCCAGTGTGGCTGCATTGTCACATGTATAAACTCCTGCGGGTTTAAAAATGGCTACTGGGGAGCTTTATCTAAACCTTATCAAATGAGGTTTAGATAAAGTTTCCCACAGCCTTTTTATAACCCTTAGGGCTTACTATACATGATGGTGAGGCATTTTAGTTAGTGTGGCACTAGGAACCACTCTAATTAAAACACATACCCCCCTTACCTCTGAGCATGTGAATAGGTAGCCATAGAGTTTAAGGCCAGAAGTTGAGTCTTAAACCATCTGGTTGACCTTCTGTATGTCTTGAACTATTACATTTCCACCTACATACTCCTAAATTGAATCTGGTAACTTGCGTTGATCTAAAGCAGACCTTCTGAAAAGACATCCAGTCTGAATTTGAAGACATAAGTAGGTAGATAATCCACCACTCCCCTGGGTAGTCTGTTCCAGTTGTTAGTTGCACTTGCTGTTAGATATATGCATGGATTGTTATTGTGAATTAAACTAATCACAATGGGAAATGAGGGAACTAAAGACTGACACATTTTCATGTTTGGTATTGGATTATTCTGAAAATTATTAGCTAAATACAGGAAAGGCTTGTATCAAGATCAAATAAAATGCTCCTGTATCAATTACAAATAGAGTTTTGGGGAAAATTGTGTTAAACAGGTACTTGTTTGGTGGCATCAGATTGGTTTGTATTGTTTTGATAGTTGCTAATAGACTCTATTTAAATTAGGCTAATTATTTTATTGCTTTTGAAGAAAATTGTTGAGATCACTGGTCATGCTGCAAGGTCAAATTTTAAAGACTGAGAAGTGCTTTTTCAAGCAAATATATTTGATTTGCTTTGAATAGTTTTAATACATTGTATAACTTAGTGTTGTCTTATCTAAAGTTGCCCTTCATGGAGTTTAATAAATGGCTTCTTGATAATAATTCCCTATTGACAGAAGGCTACAGGGCCATCAATTAAAATGACGGTCAAATGATGATAAAGTCGTACAGCTAGCTTTTAATTAAAAAAGCCTGCTGTTGAAAAAAAGTGTGTCATTCTCACTCCAATCAAATCATCATCTACAAATGTTTAAATATTTTTAAGTGTGCAGATACACAACTTCACAAACTTTAGAGATCAGATAAATTATACACTGAATTGCAAATTTGACCCTTTCCTTCAAGTGCAACCAGATAATCAGTTTCCCTTGCCAGGGAATGCATTATCGTTTTCATATAACAAGACAAAGCCATGAGACCTACAAATATCTCCTGGAGTGTAAGGTCTGTTGTTTTCTCCAGTCTTCCCTTTGCTCCCTTAGGATGATAATGAACTCTTCTTTTGCCCATTTACAGTGTGTTTTGTACCAGGATGACTCCTATTCAATGTCCAGTCGATTTGTGGACATAGAAACAGTTTTGCTCTGGATATACTGTATTCCTTCTCCTTGTCCCCTTCTCAACTCTGAGGAATGTTTTCCCTCTTATTCTTTTTTACCTCCTCATCTTATCTTTGTGATCTGGTATGCAAGCCCTGAAAAGTTAACTGGATCCAGAGAGTAATTAGTGTATTTTGATGCACCTAGAGGGTTGGCCAAGTCCAGTTAAAGATAGCTGGCAACTGTGAGGAAAGAATAGTGAAGCACAGTACAGGAGGTGAGGTAAGAAACCCAAGAGGAAAAAGAAACTTGGAGATCCTTTCTGGAAAACAGAACTTGGAGAAAAGGCCAAGGAAGATACATTGGGGAATATATTAGATGTGGCTATAGGAATAGAACTATGTCAGGTGATGAGCCCTGGAAAGAGGAGCAGGCCTTGAAGAGGTGGTTGTGTGGCCTGGGTAAGGAAGAGGGAATGTGGGAGGGAGTGAAATCATCAGGGAGAGGAAGGATGGTAGCCGGAGCAAACCTTTGAATCATAGAAAATTAGGGTGGAAGGGACTTTGGGAAATCATCTAGTCCAACCCCCTGCTCAAAGTAGGACCATTTCCATCTAGATCATTCCAGCTCTACCAATCAGAACTGAGAATTTTCGAGCCCGGGATGCACCAGGGCTCCAACAGGTAAGTCTGCTACACTGAGCTGCATGGTCTCTAAACCAGAACCTGGAGAAGGAGGAGGGCTCCCCTACCAACCACTGAGGAAGCTGTATGAAACCCCTGGTCCCCTGAAGAGCCCCGTGAAGGGCTGTAAGAATCACCGAGCCCAGAGATGGCAGCTGAAGACCTGCTGTGAGCATATTTGCACTGTTACTTGTGGGCCTTTCTGGTATTTCAAAAAGGCTGGAATGGATATGAGCTGGCCAGAAGGCTGGGTTGTGAGAAGACACAGATAGCTTCAGAGGTGCAGTGGCTATTGGCAGACAGCACTGGTAGGGACCTACTGAACTTGCTATAGTGCAATTTTCACAGAAGATGCAAAATTGGGAGTGCTCCATGAAAAATAGCAGGCTCCATGAAAACCAGCAGGCTCTGCGATTTTGGCATGCTCACTGCATAACACCTCCCCACCCCCAGCTGCAAGTAGAGAAAAAGGTGGGAAGCCCTTCAGTCCTGAAGCATGGGGGGCAGGAAGAGGGGAGAGGGAGCAAATCAGAGACTGAGCCTGTAACAAAGGGTCAGTCCAGGGGCCAGTCAGGGAAGCAAGAAGGTGTTGGTACCAGCTTTCAAAGTGGCCACAGGCATAGTGGTACAGCATGCTGCAGCCTGAGGAGAATTCTTCAGGATCACCACTGAGAAGAAATTCTTCAAGACAGCTAAATACTTTTCAGTGCCGGAACCATGTAAGACAGTATCCTGAAGGAACCTTACATGCAGATGGAGGAAGACTGTTCTGTATCACCTGCAATGTAACTCTGGATATGTTGAGGAAAACTGGTATAGATTAACATTTAGAGTACTTTTACACATATTCTGAAGGTGGGGGCTTTACTTAGAGTGGCTCCAAAAGCCACTCTAATTCAAGCATCCACAGTGCCTCGTGTATCAGTGTCCGCGTGCTTCAAAATGGTGGCAGGAGTTCTTTAACTAAAGCTCATTTAACAAGCTTTATTAAAGTGCCACCACTTCCATTTTGAAGTGCAGGGATGCTGATACACGAGATGCGAAGGCTGTCTGGTGCATGCTAACTAGCATGTTCCAGCAGACTCGATTTCCTGGGGAAGATCTTAGAATATTTTATTAAAGAGGCCATCCTTAATGGACTGGCCGACACCAACATCCTAAGGGATAGCCAGCACGGGTTTGTTGCAGGTAGGTCTTGCTTGACCAATCTCATTTCCTTCTACGGCCAGGTGACCTATCACCTGGGCAAGGGAGAAGAGATCGATGTTGTATATCTTGACTTCAAAAAAGCCTTTGATCTGGTATCCCATGATCATCTCTTGGCAAAACTGGCCAATTGTGGCCTTGTGTCCACCATGATCCACTGGCTGGGAAATTGGCTCCATGGTTGGACCCAGAGGGTAGTAATTGATGGCAGTCACTCATCATGGTGTCCTGTGACCAGTGGCATCCCCCAAGGCTCTGTCCTTGAACCCATGTTGTTCAACATCTTCATTAATGATGTTGACATTGGAGTCAGAAGCGGACTGGCCAAGTTCACTGATGACCCCAAACTGTGGGGCAAAGCATCCATGCCAGAAGACAGGCGGGTGAGCCAGGCTGACCTGGACAGGCTCAGCAAATGGGCAGATGAGAACCTGATGGTGTTTAACACCGAAAAATGCAAGGTTTTCCTTGGGAAGAAAAACCTGCAGCATCCTTATAGGCTCGGCAGTGCTACGCTGGCTAGCACTACGGAAGAAAGAGCCTTGGGGGTCATGATTGACCACAAGATGAACATGAGCCTGCAATGCGGTGCTGCAGCTAGTAAAGTGACCAAAATGCTGGTTTGCATCCATAGATGCTTCTCAAGCAAATCCCGGGA
>NW_017728931.1:2405894-2422139 GCF_001723895.1 Crocodylus porosus
GGTCTGGAACAGTCTGCCAGCAGAGGTGGTTCAAGCACCTACATTGAACACCTTCAAGAGCAAATTGGATGTTCATCTTGCTGGGATCCTATGACCCCAGCTGACTTCCTGCCCTTCGGGTGGGGGGCTGGACTCGATGATCTTCCAGCCCTAATGTCTATGAAATCTATGAAATCTATTAAATTGATTAATCAAGTCTGCTTCAATGCACTGTAATTACAGTGCATTGGATCACAGGCACCCTTAGAGTCTGAGGCACATATAAAGAGAGAAGCTGTTGCAGAGGCGGAAGGTCGGAGCAAAAAACAAGCGACCATGTCCTTGCTCTTTAAAAGGATCACAGAAAGCAGCCTGGCAAGGCGAGAGGTGTCATTTTCCCTCTTGGAGGCTTTTGCGGTGGAAAACATCCCACTGGAGAAACTTGATCACTGAAAGTTCAGGAAGTACTTGAACCAAAATATGTGAAATGCTAGTAGTTTTCTATATGCCAACAAGCTTCACCAAGACTGTCTCTCTGTAGTGATTGCTTTGCATGTACTGTTCATGAAGTCTGCATTGGCAGAGTATGAATCCTTCTCCATTGTGGCTGATGATGCCACCGACCCGCAAGATAACTAAATGCTGCACATTTTATTTGTACCTAGGAGCTGGACAGCCTGGGTTCTGCATGTGTTTCAAACAGAACTAGTCCGCCTCACATCTGTCAATTTTTCTACCATATCTCAAGCCATAGTGAAGGTCATTGTTAGCTATAGCTTAGAATTTTAAAAGATCTCAGCATTCCTGTCTGGCAGTGCCATGTACATGCGCAAGACTTTCTCTGATGTGCTCCAGGGAATGCTGCCCAATGCAGTTCATGTCACCTGCAATAAGTATGTTCTGTCTGGCACACACAGTTCTCCAATGTGGATAGCTTGGTGTCCTCCTTCAAGAAAGCCTTCAAGCACTGTCTAGGTCATAAGGTCCAGTACAGGTAGTCTGTCACCAGTCAAAGTGGGGATTTACATGGCACTGTGCCGCTGCCACTAGAGCCTCTGTTCACAAGGTGGAATTCTTGGTTCAACATGGTCCGCTACCATACCAAGCGTATGCAGTACTACCAGGAATTTGTGAGTGAGGAGCTGGAAATCACACCAAGTCCACAGTGCATGCTTCATGATTTCTTAAAGCGAAGTGACATTCAAGATCAAGTGATGTTTGTGGCTGAAAATGCCCCCCTATTCACAGAGCATCTAATGTGGTTTGAAGGCCAGCAGGCTGTGATACACCACCCACACAAGCTGATGGATTTGAGAAGCTGGGTTGAAGACAGGGCATCACAAGAATTGTCAAACTGTCCTTGTGAAAACCAGTGGAGATGAGGACTGTTCCAGGCAATAGCTGTGAAGCTAAACCAGTACTACAGGTACAACCCCTCACTACCACTGCGGTTTAACCTCCTTTCTTATTGCTGTTCACATTTTGGACTCAAGTCAGAGGCCTGTTCTGAGTTATGACACCCAGCTACTGAAATCAATCCCTGGGTGGACGAAAGAGCATAGCAACAAATGTGTCACTTACATGAACTTTGTCAAAGGGTGCCAGAGGCTGGTTCCTGTGCCTGTGTTATAGGGCTCTGTTTGTGACCAGTTTCTACATTTCTATGCTTTAGCAAAATGCTGCATCACTCCAGTGAACTCAGTGGATGATGAACATGCCATCTCAGTGGATAGACAAGTGTCCTCCCCACAAAGACAGAGAATGTCTGCAGCAACTGCGGCTGGGTGCAGCATGCTAGCATTTAATAGCTAGCATGAATTGTCTGTCTCAAGGTTAGCATTCAGTTTCAGTAAACTCCTTTGTATAATGTCCTTTAATGAAGCGTATATAGGTGGTATTAGTTACAATTCATGTTGTGTATGGGTTTTTTTAATAAGATATATAAATTTAGAGTTTAATTAAGTGCTTAGATTGCTTAATAACACATCAAGTAATGGCTTCAGTGGGCTTAATCCCCTGATTAAGGCCACAGAGGCCATTAAGGGAAACACTGTTAAGGAATTTAAGCTGTGTTTTTGGAACATCTGTCAATCTGCAGGGAGGGGTGGGATGGCTGATCCCCCTTGGCCAGTAAAGTGTTGGGGGGGGAATGGAGTGCCGCCACACCCAACCCATAAAAATGGCAACCAACCCCAGGTTCTGCCCATGAAATTAACTGGCCAGCTCCTCCTGTTTTGGTAGACTCCTAGGCATTGGAGAAGGCCGCCTGCTATGCCTCACCTTGTCACTAGAGGGAGTGTTGGGTGGTTTTTATCACTGCTTACTTACCATTTTCACACATTGTTCCCCTGCTTAGCACTTGTCACTTAGATCATCCCTCCGGCAATACCCAGTTCTTTGCAGTGCAGCATGTTGCAGTGTTCAAAGGTATCCTGTGAGTATGAACCTACTTAAATCACTGTTTTGCAATTTTCATGGAAACCATGAAAAATAGTGATCGCCACAATCACTATGAAAAATGGTATTGGCTGTGATTTCCCATGAAATTGAACCCCCCCCCCCCAAAAAAAAAAACCTTAACAAAAATAAAATGCTGGCTCCCCAGCAGACCTCGCTTCCCACCTGGGAGGAGAGGGCACTGGCTGACAGGGTGGCACAAAGGGCAGTAGCCAAGACGGTGGATGCCCCCTCCTGCCTCTCTGCCAATCAGCACTGAGGGGCAGCAGGGCTGCAAAAAGGGTAGCCTGCAGTCAAGATGGTGGCTGCCACCTTGTCTATCTTTTCCCCTGGTTCTCTCCACCAATCAGCACCAAGCGGGGAGGCCGCCATGAAATGACCGCAAAACTGTCTCTTTGGACTGAAACCAAGCCACAAAAAGTGCTGTCTCTCAAGAGGATATGATTAAAAAACTAATAGGACAAGGATTTTTTCCCAGAGAGCAGTGTGGATATCCCTAGAATTGGTTTCAAAAGTGCAAGCAGGATATATAGGAGTCAAGACATAAAGAAAGCTGGTTTCTCTATTCATTTTGCTCTATCCTACTAGAAAAGATATTATTCCAATGTAGAAAATGCCAATGTCAATATCAATTAGCATTATGAAACAAGGAGCTAATAAGTAAGTAACCTGTGGCTCATAAATGCAGGAGCAAAAAGGCAAAATAAAGTTCAGTTAAAGTAAGTATCATTCTGCATCCCTGGGATGTCCTAGTCTTGGCTTCTTCAGCAAATGCTTTGTATGAAAAGAACAGCCTGTCTCACACTACTTCTAATAAAAGGCTATTTTTCTCATGTCCTGGGACACATCAGAGCTGACATTTTGGACCAATGAGCTCCTTTATTAGCATTTGCCTGCATTAGAGGTGATATATATGAGGCCAATTCTGTCCTCATATTATCCTAAACAGTCTCAAAGAAACATCTTTCACAGTGGCTCCTGATCCCTAAAGATGCAGGGACTCAAGACAACATGGTGCAAGATGGAAAATTTTTCTCTATGAGGACAAAGATGTATGTCTTCCTAATTCAGATAGATGTCACTTCAGGTTCCAGGAGCAACATTAAAAGAGCTTTGTTTGAAATGCTGATGCCTCCAAAGCAGAATGTATATGTTGCATCTTGCCTCTTATTAACTTAGAAAGCTGACCATGAGTGATGAAATAGCAGTGTAATGAGAGAATTCTGCTCTGAGCTGTTTATATTATATAAAGGCTTTGCAATGGGCAGGACAGCTTTGCATTTCTTGGTGATGCCTTAAGCTTTTTCATCTATTTGAGGCAGGGCTGGGAGCACTGGCCAAGACTTCCCATGATAATTCCTTCTTTTCAGTTATTTTAAAGTTTGCCAAACTCAGCCATTGCTGAGAACAAGGCTATGGAAAAAAAGAATATGTCATTTTGCTTACGTTAAAAGTTCTAGCAACCTTTCGAACAGGGGCTCAAATTTGGCCAGGCGAGATTCTTTTGCATCAGAGAGAGAGTTTGTGCCATTCCCAAGAAAATATGCCCACATTTGGCCAAATAAAAAAGATTTTGAAAATTGCAATGGTCAGAGGCAACTTAGATTTCCACAGCCAGATTCTCTGTAAATTCCATCAAATTTGGGCATGCTCCAGACTGGAGCTGTTGTGTACATCTATCCACTATGCTAATTACATGATTGATAAGACTGTCGTACCAAGGATTTATGCCTCAGTACATGGGATGAACCAATTCTGGACCTCAATCTGGGCTGCGTACGGTTGCCTGTTCTCCTGTTTGTTGCAGATAAGCAAGGTGTGTTGTAGGTGAGGCAAGGGACTGCAGGAAGGGAAAGGAGGGGCTCATGTTCATCAGGCTGGCTGTGTGCTTCCTTGTGTAAGTAGATTCTCTTCTTGCCTCCACTGTAGAATTTCTGATATCAAGCAGGTTACTGATGCTGTTTCATGGCCACTAATTGAGTGTCCCTAGTTTTCTAGGCATCCAACTTTAGACTGAAGGGTTGGATATGAAGAAATTCTTCACCAGCACAGCTGAAGTCAGTGGAAACTGTGTCCTGAACACAGAGTGCATTGTATCATGCTGAGTACTCTTAAAAATAAGATTGGGTGCCTCCGTTAGTAGAATCTTTTGACCTTAATCTCAGTTCCCCAATGGTGAAACAGAAACTAATACTGCATCTGTATATCATAGGGATGTATCTGAAAAAAAATGAAGTTATATCAAGGGCTTCGCAAGCATATTATGATGACAACTGTTATAAAAAATCCCACAAGGAAATTAATGGTGTTTTCTTTAGAGCCAGATTTATATAGCATGTAGTGAATACCTGGAGCCTTGCATTGAATAATAATGATAAAACAAAACATTGGCCAGCTGGTTATGAAGCAAACGCTGTCCATCCTGTGCATGGAATGAGGCTAGGGTCCTGTGGAAAAAAAGTAGTTTGAGTCCACACAGTTAAAAACTGTATCATAATTCATACACACCAGTGGGGCAAGTTACAGCTCCATTCGTCTTTAGTCCTTCAGCGTGAGATAGGAAGGAGGTTGTGTGTTTTTAGCAGGCAGAGTTATGGTAGAAGGACAGTATGTGCAGTTAGTGTTAATCTGACCTGCTTTATTCCTGGGGCAGAGTGACTTAATTTGTGTTGACAGATTAGAGCATCCTGATCTTAAAAGCTAAGAGTTTGGCTAATTACTGTAGGTGCCTGTAAACCCATCAGTGCAGCTTGCCCCCAAAACACAGCCACCTCTAGATCAAGACAAAACTAAAATTCAGAGTGAAACTCTGCTGCACTGAAGTCTGACGAAGCCCCTATGAAATTCACTGTGTCGGGGATTCCAACCAGGGAGTCTAAAACCATTTGGCAGAGTCTGACACACACTCAGACATACTCCTCCCAGCAAAAGGGATGCAGCCAGGCTTTTACTTGAATCCAGGAACCCCATGCTAGAGAATCTATTTAAGAGCATACTTGCATTTGCAAGCATGTTGCAATCACAGGACTCCAGATGTTGCTTTGAAAGTTTTCAATACCTTCCAGGGTGCAGTTGAACAATCTAGCTTTTAACAAATAAGGGTGTGGACAATTGAATCCTTCCAAAACGTCACTTTTTAAAAACCAGTGCACAATTGTTGCAGGTCAGAGGTGTCCACATTCATGGGCAGATCTAGGATTTTGAAAAGGGGGGTCCTGATGGTGTGGTGCATCATCCCATATCACACAGTACCTATTTTTCTCCAGGTAAAAAGAAACTAAAAACTATTAATATGTTGTGGGTCTAGGGCTATATTATGCAGTTTGAGTTCAAAGCAAAAGCAAATGTAACTCCACTAGAATAAGTTAAAACAGTGTTCAGGGCTGTGAAATAGGAGCTATATTACCAGGAGCATCTAACAGACAGCAGAATTGCACAAGAAATGCTAGCTTGATTAGTGGAATATCAAGACCATTAAAAAGGAGAGAGGGTCATTAGCACCTGTGGAATGAAGATATCAGAAGCAATCAGGTAGATTTTAATGAGCCATAAAGTTAATTGATGCTGCCCCTGCTACCTGACTAGAAATGCTGCTTGCTGCCACTGCTGGGCATTTGGTTTTAAAACTTTACATGGAGCAGAAATCAGTCAGGGTGCAACTGCATTCCCACCTGATCCTCTTCTGTTCACACTTACAGGGAATCTTTACACATGCTCCACATAGCATCTAGTGTATTCAGGATCCTGTGCTTCAAAATGGCATAACTTTCAGCAAATGCTAGAGGGCCTAACAAATGTCTGAGTCATGCAAGTTTGTAATACCAGCTTTCTGAAAACATAATAGCTAATCAAGATCTTTCATTTTCTAGCAATTTTATCTTTATTTGTGCATACCTACGGGCCATAGTTTTTCTTGGGTATCTCTGAAGTCATGGAAAGCTCTGGCTTCCTCCTGGGAGGACAGGATGAAGTGTGAACTCGGAGCTAAGTATTTCAATCCAAAGAGCTGTGGGAGATACACCTAGGCTCATGGGCAAAAAGGACCCAGTCATTCAGATCAGGCTCTGCTCTGGAGATGTTTTTACCCAAGTGAGGTTGACCTAAGTACTTGCTCACACTTAGTGTGCTATGGAAATACAGCTGAAGTGTATAACCGGGTGGGACTCGTTCCTTTGTTGTCATCTCATACTCTCTCTGTTTAAAATCTTTAAGGTACACATGCATCCTGCACAAAATGCACACACTTTTCCTAAAGATGTGTTAATAATACATTTTTTGTTCCTTGTTTGATAGCTTCCTAAAATGGCTTTTACTGAACCTAAGCCATTCATGCCCTGTCCACCAAAACAAGAAGTACTTGTTTTAAAAAAAAAGGTTGTATGAAGTGACTAAGAACGGGCAGTTCTGGCTGTCCCTGCCAACAAAACTACTGCAAATCCCAAGTTGCCATATTTACACCAGTGTATAGGTGAGGCCAGGACCTGAGCAGGAATATTTATTCTTTGCTTAGCCCTGTGCTGAACTGAGCCCCCTTCATCCTGCTTATTCCTGGCCAGAGGGTCTGGTGGGTGATTGACAGCTTTACTCAAGCATCGTGTTGGTGGAGGGAAGCCTTTGGACATGAGCCTGTGCGGGCTGCTTTTAAAAGGTTACCAGCTGCTGGTAATTTCTTTTATGCTGTAACTTGTTTCTTTTCTGGAAGAATGACAATTCAGGAAGCATCATGAAAAGTAACAGTGTGGAAAAATGAACTCCACCCCCCCAGTGGCTGTGAGGCCCAGAGAAAGCCAAGCCAGAACCTGTGTAGAAGCAAAATCTCTGTCTGAGTAAAATAATTCAAGCTCTCTTTAAAAAAAGCACCGTTCATAATTAGCATCACCCTGTTCTCAAGCATGCAGCCAGGTGCTTCTGTAACAGCAGAGTCTGGATCAGACTAGTCTCACCCTCTTCCTCCCTTTTAACATACTCCCTTGTCTGTGCTTGTCTTAAATTAAGCTCTGTTCTAGTAACCAAATCTGTTTGGGCAGGGCCCCTTTGACCTCACTGCTGCTCTGCGCAGGTGTTGAGGTTTGTCATCCTAAGTGTTGCACCATAAGCAACTCTTCTTACGGTGAGAACACAACTCTTCAGCTCTTCTTATGGTGTTGAATAGCATCAAGCACAGCCCTAGAGAGATGGTAGGTGCTTGAGGTGTGAGACCCCTGTCTTGGAAAGGATGGGTGCTCAACATGGGAAGATTAGGCTTTCTCCAGCTGAGCCTCCCAAAACTGAGTTACTTTCAGACTGGTGTCAGCCATCATAAAGAATGTTGTTAGGACCACTGGTTCTTTACATGTAGGTTATGTGTGTTGAGCAGAACGCCACTGTAAATATCACAGTGGGATAACCTTTTGCTCATAATGTTTGGAGCAGGAAGGGCAACAGTTACTGCTGGAAATTGGAAACAGGATATATTAGTAGGGTTAATGGGGAGAGATTGCATAGATGGGAAGACTGGGACCCTGCCTTGCTGGAGGGGTAGCCTACCCTCTGTTGAAGTATCTCTTGTGCTATTACTTTACTGCTTTTTGTGAACACTTAGCTCATCTGGAAATAAAAGGCATTAAAGCTTACACAGATTGCCCCCAACATCCTAAGACAGTGAACCTGTTATTACAAGCAGTACATACAAGCAGTGTTAGATATTGTGTGCGCTTCTTTCTGGTGTCTTTGCACTTCTCTCCCATGCATTGTCATTGTTTGAAAAGTAAAAAAAAAAATCCAATGATATTTTCTAACAATGTATTCCAATTGATGGTTAGGTAGAAAATTGGTAAGGAAAGCTAAAGTTTAGTTAAAAAAATTGTGGCTATTACACCTACGGACAATAAATCTAACTAAACTGTTAACCTCACCACTTTTCTTGGATTGGATCGTATGAGTCTGTGGAAAGCCTTCCATGGATCAGGATCCATATTTTCTGCCCTTAGTTTTAGGCTTTTCCCCGTGTAATGACACTGAGTTATTGCTCTCATAGGAAGCATGACATCTTCCTTAAAAAATAATTCCCTGTTGCGGAGAAGATATAGCTTTTCGAAAGGTAATGAATCTTTGGACCAGGAGGATGGATTTTTAGGCTCAGTGACTTGGTGATTGTGCAGGGATGAGGGATCATTCATGAAATAGTAGCACTGTAATGTAATGACTGTGGAAGTGCATAGGTTTGAATGTTCACTTAAATTATGAAAATATTACAATGTTTATCTTTGGGGGAGGGAAAATGCAAAAGAATTAAGATTTTCACCAGTGACATAACTTTCACATTTATGGTGTGAACTATATGCAGGACAGGTTCTGACTTCCCATTAACAAGTAACTAACTTATTATATGACAGGAAAGCAAGGATAGCTGTATAGCAGTGTCACTGAAATCAGTTTCATGCTTTTGGAGTCTTTATGTTCTATCCTTTGTGAAAATGAGAGAATTGGAGACTGATCCATCCTGGATCCTGTTCAAGGTCTGTTAGGATGCAGGAGAGTCAATTGCATCTCCTTCTGTTCAAACATGCCTATTTTACTTCCTTGGGATGGGATTGCCTGGCAAAGCATATGGAAATATTTGGTCACGTTAGATTGCTTCTGGGTTCTGTCCCACCCCTCTCTGAGCAATCATGGTCTGACATTGCTCTCTTCTGAGCACTTAGCCATCCGATCTAAATGCAAGACACTGTAGGCATGTTGGAATTCCATGTGGGAAAAAATGTTGGTGTAGCAATAGACAAGCAGAAACACTGCTCATTTGACACCCTGCCTATTCTGGAGGTATGATTAGTACTGACTTAAAGGGAAACCACAACATGTTGGGATAGAATGCAACAAAGCAAGTTAAGGCCTGGTTTTTGGAGACCTCCCAGGAGAGGTGTGCTCTGGCTTGCAGCTCCTGTAGTGCTGTCCTTTATTTTCAAGACTGATGCAAAGGAAATAGCTGCCCTAATATTCACCTCTTCTTCCCTGTTTAATGGCAGTGATCAGGGCTAGGGCTACCCACCCACTTTTTGAAGGCAACACAAGTGTGAGGCCAGGTTCTGTGGCCAAGTGGCTCAGCACAAAAGGCTCAAGTTAGGAGGTGGTGGGGCCAAGACTGCCCCTCCAAATTGTTGGGTGTTCCAGAGGTATGCAGAGCTCCCCTCTACCCCCACCACTATCAAAGGGCTGATAAATGATAGCAGTCCTGGCATATGCCCCCTTGGGGGGAGGGAGGGAGCCACATGAGATGAGAAATAGAAGAGGGGAAAAGTGGGCCAGGGGCACAGGTGTTCCCGATATCTGTTCACATTTCCAGGTTAGCTCCAGGACACTGTAACCCTGTCCATTGCTTTGCAGTGACTTTCAGTTGTGAGTCTGTTCTCCTGGATAGCCACCAACACAGAGATGAGAGGCTGGCACACCAGAGTGCTAGCTGACAGTTTGTGGGACAACACCGTCTGAGAGTTTACTGAACATCAGGGAGGGGAACTTGCTGGAGACCTGTGCAGGACTCCCTGAGACTATCAGGATGGCAGCAGGGGCAAGGCCGGTGCCAAGTTTTGCTCAAAATCTTGCTGGGTATCACACTGTCACTTTGCTACATTCCCAGAACAGAGGATCTATCACTGTAGTCTGGCCCTATTGTTTCTCTTGCCCAGCATCCTGACTGCAAGAGTGAGTGACCAGGACCCACTTCTGCAGAGGAAGATGCAAGGAGCCTCAGAGTAGGCAAATGGGAGGGTGCAGCAGGGGATGGATCATTTTAGACATGGCTTGTTTCTTATCATCTTCCTCTAAAGGATTGACCACCTGCCATGGTCAGAGACAGGATACTGGGCTAAAAGGACCTTTGGCCTGACTCACTACCTAAGGGCAGTCTGCCATACCCACCCCAGTTGCAGGTCTGGTCCTCAGCCCTTATTGTTAGGGCAACAACTTAAAAGATGACATTTTTTCTCTCCCTTCCAACCCCTGTTTTTTCAGTCTTAACTATAACAACAATGGCTAGAAATACTGCTTTAATTCTTACCAAGTTCTGCCATGTAATTACCTGTCACATGAAAAAGAGCAGCTGCTTCTTAGTGTTGAATGTGCTGCCTTTTCGATTTGCTATGCTCATTGCATTTTCCTTGTCTTATCTTTTGGAAAGGGGAGAGCACATCATGGAGTCTGCCAGAGCCAAGGAAAAGTAATGCAAACTGACTTGACTCTTTTCAAGCCTAAATCAGTCTTGGAGATGACCTTACCAGGATGACATAGTTATACATGTAAATCTGAAGTCAAGCAAAAGGCAGGGTAGATTTGCATGTCCTTTCACAGCATATGATGAAGTGAATTTCAGCCCTTGAAATCTTGTGCTATATATGTCTATCTACTTTGGTTAGTCTGTAAGGTGCAAATCTACCCTGCCATGGTCACTCCTGGTTCATCACTGATACTGGTCTGTGCTGCTTCTTCCTATTGCTGGGTCTGGGGCTCATGCTTGTGTATAGTTAAGGGAAGCTTCTATGGCTGTAGTGCAGGTCCAGTGCAGAAAGAGGAGCTGTAGAGACCTCTGGGACCTCATAACTGTTCGTCATGTCCCACTCTGTGGTGGGAAGATGAGTGAAGGAGACAGTGGTGAGTGACGACTTCTAGGTTTGCCATTGCACCTGGTGCAGGAAAGCAAGTCCTACTTCATTATTATTTACTAGAAGTCTGTTCCAGATCAGGGCTCCATTGTGCAAGATGCTGTACAAATAAATCCTTCCAGTCAGTGTGTGTCATCCTCTCTCTTTCTCCCTCTCCCTCTCCCTCTCCCTCTCTCTCTCTCTCACACACACACACTCTCTCTCTCTCTCTCTCTCTCTCTCTCTCTCTCTCTCTCCCTGTGCCCAGTTGAGAGAGGATATAAATGTGTCACAGCCAGTTGAATACTGGATTTCTTGCTCAAGCTGTAGGGACTCGGGTTCATATCTGGCAGTTGCCTGGTATTTATAGTTCCCCAGTTGGTCACTCAGACAGCCCCTACCCTGAGGATCTTGGAGACTCAAAAGAAAGGTGAAATGACTTGCCAAGGACTACCTGGGAGATCAGCCAGGAACCACTCCCAGAATCCATAGCCAGTCCTCAGCCCTCCTTCCAAGCATGGGTTCCAACTCTTTTCAGCTTCCTTATGCATAAAATTTGTGTCCAGTCTGACCTCCCCAGTCTGGCCTTTCCTGTCTTAATGGCAGTTTGCTGTCATCAAACAGTTAAAAGCAATAAAATGCAGCTGCCTGTTCTTACTCACCCTTGCCCTCCCCCCCACCCCCCACATGCACCTTGGGTGGAAAAAAATCCACAGCCCTGTGTGATTAAGGCATTGTAGTTGCTCCATGATTTATATGCAGGCAGCATTCTTCAGGTCTCACCCCTTGCTCTATTTAATGAAAGGGCTACCTTTCCAAAGCATGCATACTAAGCCACCAATAAGGTAAGAGCACATGCACAAATCAACAGCTGCTTCCAGAAGAGCAGTTGATGGGATGAGTGCAATGGTGGGGTTAGAAAGGTTGGACACCTTTACGTATGCTCTGGGAGGGCGGGGGCCAGGGGAGCTGCTTTAATATAGAGAGCCACTCTAATGAAAGTGCCCGCAGTGTCTCATTTATTCAGCATCGCATGCTTCAAAATGGCAGCAGGAGTGCTTTAACTAAAGTTTGTTTGACAGTTAATTGAGTCTGCTCTGACACGCTGTATTTGCAGCACATCAGGGCAGCAGCCCCACATCTACAGGCACCCACTGATGCTAAGGATCTGGGTTTGGAGCACTTCAGGTGTCATTGTGGGCCCCTCTACAGCCCTCCTCTGTGCAGTTGCAGCATTAGCCCAGGCTCTCACTAAAACGTCAGCTTCTCTCTTTTCCTCTTTGGAGTTTGTGGGGCATTTTAGCTAGGCAGGGGTCATCAGTAGCTATTCAGCATGCAAGATAGAGGTACAGCCTCTGAATCAGAACTTCCTAGATCTTAACTGCTGGAGGCTGCAAGTGAGAGAGGAACAGTGGAAAAAAACCTGGTCATACCCTGTTGACTCTCTCTTTCAGCACCCAGTTTCTGCCGCTGTGTGGCAGACTATTGGGCAAGATGAAGCTATGGTCTCACCCAGTAAATAGCAGTTCTTATGTTCTTTTCACCCGAACTAGTGGGGGTATAGTAAAGTTGAAAAGCTGCTTTCTTTCTGACTAGGAACCCACCTACTATGCACTGAGGATCCAGGGTGAGTCACGTGAGCGCTGATAGTCCGTCAGCAGCTTCCCACAGTTCTCCATCACGTGTAGAAGGACAGAAAAGTCCTCCTACTATTCACTGAGGAGGCTCAGCTCACTGAAGCCTGAAGAGCCTTGGGATGAGCCCTCAGAGGTGGTAGCACAGTGATTTTTCTCAACTAGGGTGCTGCAGCACTCCGGGGTCCCTTGAGATCCTTTTAAGGGTGTAACACAATGTTAGCATGATTAAGTGTGCAGACACGATACACAAGATAACCCAGAGTTATCAAATAGGATTTCATAGTGTTGAAAATATCCTGACCTGTTGTGGGCTTTCTGAGTTCTTTGCAACAAGAATTGTTCTAGTATTTTTCCATAGTCAGAAAACCAGTGACAACTAAGAGCTGGTTTTTTTCCAAGGGATGCCTTGAATCTGAACAGGTTGAGAAACACTATCCTAGAGACATGCTAGGGAGGTTAGTACAAGTACCTTGGGTAGGGCTTTGCAGTCCAGCAGCTAACTCCAAAATTAGATTCACCTGGATACTCAGACATCAGTGCTGATCCCTCAAGTGAGCTTTGCCATAAAGAAAAACACTCAGACAGCTGAGAGAGAGTTCCCCCAGCATGTGCACTGGCAACAGCTCTGTGTAGGACCTCAACCCAAGCCGGATTTACAGGAACATGCTGGAGGCAGGGTCATGGCAAGAGTCCTGGGAATTCCTGGGGTGTCCCTATTGCACTGCAAGGATCTGTTGCAGGCTGTGGAGCAGGCTACACCTAAGAAGACATATCTGTATCAGAGCAGTACCTGGCTTTCAGCTTCAGATGAAAAGCTGATGCTGCCCAGACTTCAGTGGTCATGAAGGTACCTTCGTAATTGCACATCTCTGTGCCACCCCATGAAGTAACGCAGGACAAAGTCTCAGCCTTTGCCGTATGTCCCCTATCAAATAGATATTTTACAAAGCTAAGGGAAGAGTTTATCCTTTCCAGTTTATCCAGTAAATGTTTATCCAGTAAAAGTTTATCCAGTAAACGTACATAGATCAAAGGCTCTTCGCTCACTGCCTCATATCTCCTCCTTATTCTGCCCAGCTGATGTTAAATCTGCTTCTGACAGCTCTTTTTCATCTGTCCTTCAAACAAAATAGCCCCTCAAAATAGAACTCTAGTGGCATTGCAGAGCCAGATTTTCTTTTTTTTTCAATGATGCCTGAATCTTGTATGTTAGTTGCCTTAAACAATACTAAAAACCTTTCTCCAAACCACCCCCTCTCCTTCAACCGCTTAGAGAAATTAAATTTGTACTTCTGAAAAACTCCTCCACTGAGAATATTTACAAAAAGTATTTTGGCACTTGGAAAATAGAGCTTCTCTCTCCTTTTTGATCACATGTAGTGAAATCCTTCCATTCACTGGGATTTGAATAGAAGGGCATGGAAGCTCTTTCCTATTGCTCAGGCTGTTAAATAGAATCTGAATCTGTGCCTTTCTCAGAGAATGAGTTATTTATTATGTGGAAAACTATATGTGTACAGTGCATCAAGAATGGATAAGCAAGCAGAGTTTGCCTTGCTCACTGACAAATGAGGGTGTTTTTTACACCTAAGAATAGCATGAATTTAAATTCCAATATTTGTGTCATTGATAAGGCTACTGCTGAGTAACATTAGGAACCTGGGAATTTTTCCTTTTCAGTGGTATAATGTGTCATGGCTCCATTTACAAAGGGCACTAAAGCACATGCTTAAGTCAAATTGAAACCAATGGGAACAAAGCATGTGCTTAAGTGTTTTCTTAAAAGGCCCTTATATCTAGACATGCAGTGTCAGGAGTTTAAGCTGTGAGATTCTGGAGGCAGAAATGCTGCTGTTGAATCAGGACTAAATCTGCCCATTTGGGGCTTTGGACAGTAGCATAGGTGCCAACTTTGGTTTTTGCCAGTAGGTGCTTTTTTGTTTGTTTGTTTGTGGGGGTTGCATTCCCACGCCAACCCCTGCACGTGTCCAGAAGAGGCAGTGTGTTACTTTAACCCAGCTCAACTGACATGGCTCATGAGTGCTGAACACCTAATTTTTTGTTGGTAGATGCTTGAGCCCTAGAGCACTCATGGAGCTGGCACCTATGGGCAGTAGTATTTCTAGGATTAGGCAGCAGGAAGAAGGATGAGCTTCTCAACTGTGTTAACCTTTAAAGAGATGGCGACAACTGGAAATTGCTTCGGTGTTTACAGCGTTACAGAAAATCACAAGGTCTGTGGAGAGAGGCGAGGGACAGTGGCTATAAGCAGAGAAAACACTCCATACATGGCTGTGCAGCCTGCCAAGGAGCTACCACCTCTGCGTGGCTGGGGTTTGTGGGCATCTGAATATTATCAGCATTACCAACCCCAGGTTTTCAGAAACCATGAGATAGGTCTAAAAACCATTAGATTTTAAAGTGAATAAATAAATACGGAATAAACCTTCAGTCAATTCAATTTATTTTGCAGCTTTTGAGCTTCTAGCCTTTGTGGCTTTTCAGCCTTTTTTTTTTTCCTTTCCTGCCTGCAGGAAAGTAAGAAGGATTTTATTTAAATAAATAAATGAGCTGATTCAGCTTATAAATAAATAAGCTGCTTCAAGCATGGCTTAAACAGCAGGAGGTTTAATAAAAATACCAGTTTTCATGAGCTAAGTAATAAACTTACAAAGCCGTTACGTGTGCTTGGACTTGTAAGCTCCTGTAGGCAGAGGCCCTCTTCAGTCTGTGTTTGTACAGCACCTGGCACAGCACATGTACAAATCCTGGTACGTGATAGGAGCTCCTAATGCTACAATAAAGCAAATAAGAAGTAGTAAAAAACCCTGTAGGAAGTGATTTTTATTATGCTGCATTATGTTAGTTTAAAGGAGCTTTAAAGTGGCCACAAGTTGGATTTGGTTCTGCTTTAAGGCCCCTTTGCACTACTGGAGAAGCACAGAGAGAGGCCCGATTATAATCGAGAAGTAGGTTCCTACAAGCCAGGAACCCCTGTGCCGTGAGGTGCTTCCTTCTGCTTCCCCAGCTTGTCCTAGTATTTACCACTTATTCTTCCATTGCTAAATTTAAAAGTACCAGGCTGAGTTTGCTGACATAGCCTTGGAGGAATGGGCTCCGAGGGAATTATATTCCAGGAGTACACTTTCTTCAGAGCTTCTGCTTTTCACTGGATGGGAGGAAGGGTGTGGGGGAAAGCATGTAGCACCAGTCTTTTTGTGCACTTTCCTGCCCTGTCACCACATGTCTGATCACATTGCTGTCTCTAAAGGCATTTCTCCTTCAGTCACTCCTGTGAGTCAGTGCTTTTAACCCTATTTTATACTGAGTGGGAACTGAGGCACAGAGGGGTTGCATGACCTGCTCAAAGTCATATAGGAAGTCAGTGGCAGAGTTGGGAGATCACAGGATCATTGGAAAGTAGGGTTAAAAGGGACCTCATGAGGTTATCTAGTCCAGCCTGTTGTTCAAGGCAGGAGCATTCAGCTGGGAGTAAGTGGGATGAACCCAGTTCTCCAAAATCCCAGTCCCATGCCTCTACCACCAGACCCTCCTTC
>NW_017728931.1:2422639-2424173 GCF_001723895.1 Crocodylus porosus
GAGCGCTACTACTGACTATGGAGGATCCCATAAAGGAGGGAAGGTTCTTGCACAGGCACTTCGTCACATGGACCAGGCTTCACTGAATGATCAAACCTGCATAGAGCTGCCCGAGTGAATGGTTAAAGCCCATTTGTGGAAGAGCACGGGAGAATATATGCTCAAATCAGCTCCACTGGGAGTCTCCATTGCCCCTGTGTGCAGGAGCCAGAAGAGTGACTCAGTGCTAGATTCTTTCAAGGAAGTGAGACCATCACCCCAAATCTTGCCATTGGTTACATTAAAGGGTGGTGGAGCATGAACACCAGCCCAGGCACAGTCTGCCTCAGGCCACTGAGGGGGATTTGTTCCTGAGTCAACCAGGCACTTCTGTCCTTGTGCAGTTCACCTGCCACTCGGCAGCACCTGCAGCAGGACCTGCAACTCACAAGCGTACACATCAATCCTGGATATTGAAGTTCCAGATGAGAGATACTAAAACCTGCAACAAAGATAGTGCATGGGGAGATGCTGGTTTAGGAGATGTCAGCATGCCAGAATCACAAGGGTTTAGCTTACTTTTAAATGTCACCTTCCCAGTGACATCCAAATAATAAAACCCCAAGATTTGAGTTGGTTTCTGACAGGGCATACCTCTGTCTTTTAGCTACATACAAACTATGGTAGTAGTAATCTTGCACACCAACAGTTTACCAATATGTAACCAAGCAACCTACAAGAAACTGGAAGCAGCTATAAGGACAGTCACAAAAACAAAAGGGAAACCCTCTTGTTTACCATCTAAGTACCCATGACCCTCTGCATTATGCATGTTTCCAGTAATGCCCTGAATAAGCAGATCGCTGACCAGTAAAGTGTGGAAATGAACTTTTCCATAAACTTGGTGCAGTCTGAGCATTCTCAATAAATATTTAATGGTAGCAATTAGATTTCATTACAGCAAAGGGGGAGCAAATCCCATCTGATTGCACATTGCCTGACAAGAGTAAGACCTTGTGCCATTGTTATAGTTGAGGACACAATGCCAGGGATGGTCTGACACTTGGGGATGCTGCATGATTTATAAATGTGCTGCACAGCACTCTGCTGCTTTCAGTAGTTAAGTGATGAGATCCTTAAAACCTCAGCCAAATGGTTTATTCATTGCTATGTAAACATAGTTTGTTTTTTTTACCATTGTAAAGCACATCGCTGTAATTTAAGTGCCAGATTTGCTTCTTTCATAAGGGGAAAAACCCATCCTCATCCACTCAAGGATTCAGAAGGCAAAACTTAGAAAGAATATACTTAGGAAACTATAGTATGCATGTAAAGGATTGTGTTTGCCCCCAAATCACTTTGGGGAAGGCTGGTAAAAGAGGTTCTAAAGGGATAGCACTGAGTTTCTCCTAGAGACCCCCATGGTTGGATTTGGGATCTGATGGAGATCACTGTAATATCATCAAAGAGAGAAATACTACTCCAAGTTTCATAGTTTCATAATTTCTAGGGTCAGAAGGGACCTGAGCAGATCATCTAGTCCGACCCCCTGCCA
>NW_017728931.1:2424378-2433785 GCF_001723895.1 Crocodylus porosus
GGTAGTTGGCCCAGCAAGCAACCTTCTTTGGCCCACAGTTTCTTCTTCAAGTATTTCAAGTATTTCAAGGAATTCTACATGTAAGAGATGTAGGGCTTCCTCCTTCCACCACACAGAGAATGCACTGTGTAACAGTTTAGGCTCTGTCCACAGGATCTTCCAAGTGCGTGATGCTGAAATCACAACAGAAACCAATTATTTTTCAAAATACTGTTCTCAGGAAGATAGTTGGAGCACTGAAAGACCAAATGAGGGGAAAATGGAGGCAAAGAAGTCCGAAATATCACAGAACAGTCCCTCATTACAAGCGTGGTGCATATACCATGGTTAGCATGGATCGGCTATGCAGTGAGGGTGGAGGAATTGAGAAAGAGCAAAATTTTCTATAAGCTTCAACTGATATGATGCCTATGTCACAGTAAGCCTTACCAATGGTTGATGGACAACACAAGAAGAGACGTGAAGTTACTTAATGTAGGATAGGATTAGGAGGAGATAGTTCATGATAGATGAGAGTCGAGGTCAATCATCAGGGAAGTCAAAGTGCTACAAGTGCTGTTCAGCCATTAGAGGTAAGAAGTAAAAAAAATGTTAAGGGGTAAGGGGAGATAACAACTAGTGCAGGAAAAGGAGTAGTCAGACTCCAAGGAGGTTATTGGTGGAAACTCCTGATGAATTGGTCTTAGGAAAGCTCCTGATTAATACTTTTACTGATGACCTTGGCATGAAAAGTAGTTGTGTGCTAGTGATACAAAGTTAGGATGTACCGGGCATGTCTTCATATGCAAATAATGCGGGATTAGTTTCCTCTGGAGTAAACTGTCCTGAGCACGCATCTACATGTGAAAGGATGCAGGTTTGCTGCTCCTATGAGCAGACTGCTCCTGCTCTCTGCAGCCCTGCACTGGGCCCTTGCAGCAGCCAAGGGGAGCACCAGGCTTCTCCTGGGTGCTAGCCCAGAGACTGGCAGGGAGAACAAAGCCAGGAGACAGCTGTCTCCTGGTGAGGGCTGCAACATTGCTCCCTGCCCCCAGAAGCTGCCTTCTGGTGGGGTGAGCTTCACCACTAGGGCTGGGCAGGGACAATGTCCCTCTACCCTGGCAGCAGGGAGCTCCCAACCAGGGCGCTGCAACCACAGAACTCAGGCTGTGTGATAAGCATCCCGCAGCCCTGCAACAGTGGAATTCAGGCTGAGAGATAAGGATTTCCAGCCCCAGTCCCATGACTGCAGAGCTTGGACTGGGAAATAAGGATCTCCCAGCCCCAGCCCTGTGATCAAGGAGTGGGGGCTGGAAGCTTCATGCTGCCGGGCCAGAGAGACATTGTCCCCATCTGGGCTCCAGTGATGGAGCCCACCCTGGCACCAGGCAGCTCCTGGGGGCATGGAGCAATCTCCCCCGCCGCTGCCCAGCTGACCGGAAGCAGCATTCCCTCTAAGCTGTGTGGTGTGTACAGCCGTGCACGCCGCAGAGCTTAAAGGGAACGCTGACCAGAAGCAAATGTGCTCCCAGTCAGGCATCTACATGTACGCTACTCCACAGTAAGTAATTGAGAGTAAATTTGCTACTTGAATTTACAGGTAGCAAATTTACTCATGATTAGAGCAAATTACCGTGGAATAAGAATCTGCATGTGTAGACAGTGATGCTTACTGCATAGTAATTAGCAGTAATTATGAGTAAAGTATCTCATATTGTTAGGGGCTCCCTCCCTTCCCCACAGAGGTAGGTGAGTAACCCACAAGTCACACACCAGGTAAAACCCAAGTGCCACTCTTTATTATGAAGAAAAATCGATGATAAACACAGAAATCATTATAACAAGCCTCTGAGTTGCAAGCGCGTTGGGCTGGAGGAAAGGCACTCCACCCTCTATCCCCTGTTATTACCTGATAGGTCTCGGGAACCCCACCCTGCATCCAGAGTGACGAGACTACCTCCTTTATCAGGTCCTCAGCCTTGTTCTCCCCGAAAGTAGTTCCACTTGGAACCCGTCTCTCCTCATCTTATGTACCTTTCCTCCCCCCATTATCTCCTCCAGGAGGGGGAGTTCACTCTTAGCCTCACTGCCTTTTCTGGGATTAAAGCCAAGCTGTTATCTCACTTTGCAAGTTGTTATTTTTCAAATTTAGAATTGCTATCTTTGCACTCTGCCAGGCCCGGGATTTTCCAGGGCAGAGGGTCGGTTTAGGGCAGTTCCCCTTTTCTCTTAGCAAGCTGCAGCAGATGTATTAGGTCATGGCCTCCAGATTCCGCAAAACTCACCCCCCCTCCTTCAGGGTATCAGGTTGGCTTTGTCCCAGAGGCCTCCTCGGGTTAGGCCTGTCCTGGGCCTGACACATATAGACGTGTCAATGCAGAGGAGGGTCAGGATATCATAGAGAAGAATGAATGAGTTTGAGGATTAGAGCAATGAGAATGGGGCAGATTCAACAGCACAAGTTGCAAGGTCATGCACTTGAGGACTGATAACAAAATTTTTGCTATATGCTGAGAGTCCATCAATGGGAAACAATGGAGAAGTAGTAGGACCTGACTGTCATTTAGTTACAGGATGGCTGTAAGGCAACAGTGTGATATAGTTGTGGAAAAGTGATCCTAGGATTATCAGGTAAGATTTTCAATAGAGGTTAGAGAAGTATAAATGGCATTGTAGAAAGCATTGGTGAGAGGTCCTCTGGAATACTGTTTACACTTCTGGTTATTCATGTTAAAAAAACAACATTAATTTAAATTAGAAAAGGTGCAGAAAAGAACCACCTTGATCATTAAGGAAATGAAGAGTAGTAGAAGGGTTATGCCTTGACTTTAGTAAGGATTTGATACTATGGGTGTGTGTACACATGCATTTTCGTGTGTACACATTTGCCTAATGCACATTAAGGCAATTTAGGTGCACGTCTGCATGTGTGCACACTAAGGCACATTAACGCTGTGTGTGAACTGACTTGAAACTATATATGCATTAAGGCACTTTAGCTATTCATGCATAAATTTGATACTTGCTTTTGCAGGTATCAAATTTAGCCACAAATAGCCTAAAATTGCCATTCTTAAGGTTCACTAAGGGCACACATATGTAGACACATGCACTTAATGCACCTTAAATTGGATTAAAGTTCCTTAAATTGGCAAGTATACATGCACCCTATCTCTAGCAACATTCTCAGAAGCAAACTAATGAAATATGGTCTAAATGAAACTAATGTAAGGTAGGTGCATAACTGCTTAGAAAACTGTGCTCAAAGAGAAGTTACCAATGGATGTCTTACTGGGAGGAGGTATGAAGTAAGGTTCCCTGGGGGTTTGTACTGTGTCCAGTGCCATTCGATATTTTCATGATTGATGATACCTGATGGAATTGACTGAGAATGCTTAATGAAGTTGCATATGACACAAGCCATTGTGGGGTAGCAGAAATTTTGGAGGATGGATTATGCTTGAAAATTACCTTGATAAATTGGTAAAATGCTCTGAAATAAGTCAGACTGAGCCTCAGTAAGCACAAATGCAAGGTACTGCACATAGAAACAGCATTCACATATACAAATACAAAATGGGGAATGACCAATTAGGCTGCAGGACAATAGAATAGGATCTGACAGTTTTAGTGGATCACAAGTTGATTATGAATCAACAAAAGTGTAATACTATCCTGAGACGTATTAAGAGGAGTATCATATGCAAATCATAAGACATGAGTCTTCCATTCTATTCAGAGCTATTTGGGTGTCTATACACGAGCAAGGAGGCTGCTCCAATGTGCTGTAATTACAGCACATTGGAGCAGACTCAATCGATTAACTGCATTTCATTTATCAGCATCCCCACACTTCAAAATGTCAGTGGGGATGCTTTATCTAAAGCTTGTTCAATGAGCTTTAGATAAAGAGCCCCTGCCACCATTTTGAAGCACGGGGATGCTGATACATGAGATGTTTTGGGTGCTTTAATTAGAGTAGCTTTCAGAGCCACTCTAATTAAATTGCCTCGTTCCCCACACACAGTCCAGGAGCTCATGTATAAACACCATTTAGGCTTCACCTTGAGTACTGTGTCCAATTCTGGGCACTACATTTTTAAAAAGATGCGAACAAATTGGAGTGAATCCAGAGGAAAGTAACAAAAGTGATGAGATGTCTGGAAAACATGATGTGAGGAAAGCTTGGAAGACCTGGGATTATTTAGTCTACAGAAGAGAAGACTGAGGGGGAATCTGATAATTTTTCAAATATGTAAAATGTTGTTATAAAGACGGCAATCAATTGTTCTCTATCTCTACTGGGGACAGGGCAAAAAGTTATAGGCTTAAAACACAGTAAAAGAGATTTTGTCTGTTTCACAGGGCACTGAGGTGCCTGCTCCTAGGAAAGGTGCTGGTTGCTGGGGCAACTGCAGTCAGTCAGCTTACTGGAAGGGGGCAGGGCCTGGCCTATATAAACAGCCCAGGCTGAGGCTAAGCAGGCAGTTCCCTGCTAACATCAAAGGGTGAAGGAGCTCTGTGGGAGCACAGCGGCCTAAACAAGCTAGATGGCCTGAACAGCTTCAGTTCACGAAGAATGGGAGGAGATACCCCTGGTAGGGATTTGAGTGATGTTTAGTCAGAGGGCTAGAGTTTGTGTTTTAGCCAGGAGGCTTGGTTTTGAGTTGGGGCTGATTGGCTTATGGTTTTGTTTGTTATTACACCGGAGGACCGGGTGAGGCTGTAGGGGTTGGAGGAGGCCTTATGGGAGCTCCCCAGTAGTGTGGGGGTTCCTGGTGCTGGAAAGGGTGCTGTGTTTTGGGGGTGTATAGACCCCGGCCCCAGTGAGGCAGTGTTGTGAGGGAAAAGCCCAGTGCGGGCGCAGGTGAGGAGCCCCAGTGGGGCATAGGACCTGAGAAGGTGGGTCTGGGGGCCAGGCATGGCTATGGCCACCTGAGCCTCGGTGAGTTTGTAGACCTGAGGAGAGAGGTGCATTGACCTCAGCCCTGAGAAGGGGCACAGTGCATTGGGGGCCAGGCACGGCTACAGCCACCTGAGCCCCAATTGTGAAGAGCACCAGAGTGGGCACCGATGAGAAGCCCAGAGAGTGCTTGCGTTAAGCCCCAGGGAGGGTGCACAGAGGAATAGGAGCCCCAGAGAGGGCGCGCAGAGGCCCCAGTGCGGGTGGGAATCACGGGGCAAGGCCCTGGCACAGGCGAGAAAGAGAGAGCCCCGGTGTGGGAGGGCACGGCCACAGGAAAGGCCAGAGACCGTGTGCGGGGAGCGTGGAGAAAGGCCCCAGTGCGGGCAACTGAGATAAGCCCAGAGAGCATCTTCCAGGGCATGGGCTATAGTAAGACAAACAAAGGATTTTGACAAGACAACGTCCAGTACATCTGAGAGGCTCGGGGCATGGTATTAGGGGTGGTAGGAGCCACACATAGCCCTGGGGTGGGAGTGCCCAGAATCATCTGTAGACGGGGTACTGGCGGGAGTACGCCAGGGATACTGTGCCAAGGAGGACAAAAGGCAGCCTCCCTTAATAATTCTTATCATCAAAGACGTGGCAGGCGAGAATGAGGGTGCATGGATGCTAACTTGGCACGGTAGGGGCGCCAGGAGAGATCACGGCCGCTCCTGGGTCCCCGCCCCGTGACAGTCTAGATATTAGAAAGAATTTTCTAACTAGGAGGATGGTTAAGCACTGTAACAATTACCTGGGGAGGTTATAGCACTTTCTTCATCATTGGAGTTAAGTGCAGAGTAGCCAAACATCTGTCTAGAGTGGTTCAGAGACAGATGATTTTTCTTGAGTAGGGGGTCAGACTAGATGATTTCTTGAAGTCCCTTCCATCCCTATTTTTCCATGATTCTGTTATGAGTAGAAAAAATAAAAATGCATTACTTGAAGGGATATGATTATTCTCAATCCACAGAGGCACAAACAAAGAGGGGGAAAGTACTTCTTAAGCTAAAGGAAAATGTTGGCATAAGTGCAAAGCAGTATGTATTGTCCTAGAATAAATTTAGCTGGTAAATAAGAAAGTTTGTAACTCTTAAGAACAGCGAGGTTCTGGGGGAACTTTTTGGTAGAAGTGGGGACAAAAACTTAACTCTGAACTCTACAAGTTTTATGGAACAGTTTATATGGTGTGGTGCCTACAATAGGAGGGTGAACTCAGTGACCCAGGAGGTCTCTTTGAGTCTTGTGCTCTTAAGATTTTGTACAATTTTGGGAGCCAAATGGCTCTGCAACCTGACTCTGAAATCTCCAAGGAGGACAAATCTTAGGTAACCTGGGTTGGCTGCAAATGCTAGAGGAAATTGTCAGCCAGGTTACGTACAGATATTCAAAAAGCCCAAGCCTAAATTGATGCAATCTTTGCAGGTTAGTCTAACCTGCAGATCTTGAACTGATTTGCAAGTGGATCGACGTTTACTTTTGAATCAAGAAATTCAGGCATATGCCTGCAGTGGCTCAGACTAGAAGCTGGGGAGTGCTACAGCAATCCTCCCTCCCTTCCACAGTGCTGTGTTTGAGGGGGCACGGCTAGGCCGTGGCAGGATGCTCTGATTAGGGAAGGGTTTAAACCTCCACCCTGCCTGCACCGTACCCAGCTGGAGTGTGCCTAGAGGGAGAGGGGAGAAGCAGCCCTTGCCACACTTTTCCTGGCTTGCTGCTCAAGAGGCAGGAGTGTTGCCAGACCCTGGCCCCTGGCTAGCACTCTGAGGCAACAGGGAGGTGAGGGAGGGAAGATTGCTTGTGTGGAGTGCATGCATCTGTTGATTATACTGAGCTTTTCAATCTCCCTCTCTCTGCTTCTTCATACTGTCTGCAGTAAACTGACAGATAAGCCAGCCAGAAGGGAGCTGATAACAGAAAGCTTATCAGACCAGCAAGAAAACAAATGCCTCTCTCTTTAGTTCAAGCTATTCTTTTAAACATTTTTTCCAAAGAAGGAATGGAGGGACATTACCAACTACCTGTTGATTAGCTCCAAAAAGCTGTAAGCAGACATTGTCCTGTCTGCCCTTGCCCGAGTGAATACACAGACATCTCTCAGCATTAGCTAGCATGGGGGAGGCATGACTGACATCCATGCTGTGGGAGAGGGGAGGAAGTGAGGAATACCTGCTTGAGCAGCAAGCTGCGAAATGGGGGGAGGGGCAGGGGAAGCCAGGCAAATACTGCTGTGCCTGCAGTCCCCTACCCAGTCATCCAGAGCAGTGATCATGATCCAGCTAGGGAGCAGAGGGGCACGGCCAGCCCTGCTCTCTGGAGCAGACAGCACAGCCCAGCCCAGGGCTGGAAAGCATGCTGGGATGCTGGGGGACTCTGATTTAACTTGAACCAGGAAGGGGTATGGGACAGAAGTTGCATAAACTGGTTTGAAACAAATCAGTTAAGTCTGATACTACATTCAGCCAGGTTTATCTTAAACCAGTTTTGGCCACTTTGAAACTGGTTTATGTGCACTGAACTTAGGTTCTGTTACAGGTTTAAACCAGTTTCTGATCACTTAAACTGTTTTAGGTGCAACTGCTGTCCCTAGTCCCAGTGGCTGGTATCTCACAGCATGTGGATTCAATACGTGGATCCCAACCCAGCTCCTAGAGATCAGATCAAATCCTATCCTCAGTTGTATTACTAGATACCCCTGCTTTATCAGCCTGTCAACAAGTAGGAAGCTGTCACAATAGCCTTTGATCTATTTTGACCAGCCTATTATTCTATTTGTTCACTTTTAAAGAAGGCATTCCTGTGGAAAACTGAGCCTTATTCTCGTTTGTAATAAGGCCTTTTCATACTGTGTAAAGATACCATTATGTAAAATGAGGACATGTGTTTGTGTAATTACACTGATGCTGAGCACTTCTGGGAGGGGCTGAGCACAGGGCAGTCAGCAGTACCTTGTGTAAGCAGGTCCCTGAAGTAGAGTATGCAGCAGCAACTGAGAAAAGCAGTTCTGACTCCAGTCTTTTTAACTGATTAGTGCAAGGCCTGGAGCTGTAATGCCTGTACTTAGCTCACTTTACAGCAGTTTTTAATCACTGCTCTTGCTCAAACAGAAGTTATAGGCTAGATACAGGAGTGGTGGTCTAAGTGAAACTCTCTTGCTTGTGTTACGCAGGAGCTCAGACTCATCATGGTTCCTCCTTGGCTTCAAATCTACAACTCTACAGAACAAATGTTACTTTGAAGTACCACTTGGTATTTCTTATTTTGCTGGTTAGCACCATTATCCATACCTTTTCTGGGTTCAGGGCACTGAGTAATTCCCATGCCAGTTCAAGACATCCCACATGCAGTTCCCCTGCAATATGATCCCTACTGAACTTGCATTCTTTTGTGCCACCACTCTACTCTGTCAGGGAAGATGGCAGGGACAGAGCTCTGAAGGTGGCTGGTACTATGGGCATTGTGAGCTCTTCCTGAGTCTGTATGTGTCTGTGCTGAGCACACGCATGCAGTGCAGTCAGCCTTCCTCCCTCCTGTGGCCTCACCCTGACAGGTTTGCAAGGTTGGGGAATGGAGTCCAGATAATTATTGTTTACTCTCTCTTACTTTTTGTGGGGCCTATAGCAATGTCAGGGCTGTTATAACTCAGGGGGACATTGCCATTGTAGAATTGTAGAAAATGAGGGTTGAAAGGGACCTCAGGAGGTCATCTAGTCCAACACCCTGCTCAAAGCAGGACCATCCTAGTAAGGGGCCTCCAGGTCCTTGACCACCTGGGTGATAGTGATCGTCACTTGCTGGAGTTTACCATCCAGAGCAGGGTGTCATGGGCCAGCAGCAAGGCAGTAGCCCTAGACTTCAAGAGGGCCAACTTCAGTGAGTTGAGGAGATTAGTGGGAGAGGCACTGGGGTTCTCGAGGGCAAGGGAACTCGGTGCCCAAGATGAGTGGTCGTTCCTTAAGGAGACAATACTCAGGACCCAAGGGGTGACTATCCCAACAAAAAGCAAGGGGGCAGGAGTGCCCGAAAGCCTCCCTGGCTCACCAAGTGTGTCCGGGAATGCCTGATTGCCAAAAAGGCGGCATACACCTGGTGGAAGGGGGGTGCTATCTCCAAAGAGGAGTATACCTCCTCTGCTTGGGCCTGTAGGGGGGCTGTCAGGAAAGCTAAGACAGACGTAGAGCTAGGACTTGTGTCCAAAATGAAAGATAACAAAAAGTCCTTTTTCAAATATATAGGGAGGATGAAGAAAGCACCAGGAAATCTGGGGCCCCTGCAAGATCCTCTGGACAATCTGGTGGTTGCGCCAGAGAGAAAGCAGACCTTTTTAAACCAATTCTTCACCTCTGTTTTCTTGGGCAGGGACCGGGACTTCCCCACCGTGATGCAAGACAGACTTGAGGGGAATGCCTCCAGACCTCAGGTTGGGGAGGACCAGGTTAGAGAGCTTCTGGAGGGGCTGGACGTATTCAAATCAGCGGGTCCA
>NW_017728931.1:2434694-2470678 GCF_001723895.1 Crocodylus porosus
CACTCTTTCCTGCTTATGCAGGGGGTCGGACTCGATGATCCATTGAGGTCCCTTCCGACCCTAGCATCTATGAATCTATGAATCTATATCCTTTTGCATGGAGAAGGAAATTGAACCCACATTTCCCTTGAGCTCCCTAACCACTGGATTATTGGGCATAATGACAGACAACAACCCCTCCTCCTTCCTTTTTGAATGGAAACACAGGCCCTAGTCAGGCCCCTTATTCTTGAAGAGGTCTCGTGGTTGTGTGAGGTAGGCACCTTGATTATTTTTGAAGGCTTGGGCTTAAACTGCACCAGTCTCCTTGGCATTCCTCACTGTCTCACTTAGTCTCTCTCCCTTTCTCTGCTTTCTGGCTTTTGTGAATGCTGTTCTTAGGCACCTAACACCCTCCCTCCCCCATATACATGGTGCCTAGGGACCAAATCATGTTCCATCTCTTAGGCATCAGTGTGTGATCCTGTTCCACCCTCCTGAAGACCCTGATAAACAACTGTAGCATCTGCTTTTGTAACATACCTTTATCTCAGCTATAAGACTAAGGCCCCTACTACACATTACACATATTATGTAATTAACTGGTTAATCATGCATTACCTTAAACTGGCCATACATGCAAAGTAAGTATCATGGAATGACCTGGTTAATCACACAATACATTTAGACCAGCCACATGTATAAAGTAATTATCATGTCATAAAAATGTACCTTCAGCTGCAAAAAGAGCCAACAAGCTACAAAGTTAGCACTTGAAAATATGTAACAACTTCGTAGCTGGTGTCTATCCAGTTTTCATTTGAACATGTGGCAGGGTCCTTAGCCCCAAGGGCTAGGTGCAGGACGTAACATAAACTGGCATATGTGATCAGAAACCGGTTTAAATCTGTAACACAACAGAAGTTCAGGGCACATAAACCACTTTCAAAATGACTGAAACTGGTTTAAGATAAACTTGGATGGAAGTAGTATCAGACCTGACTGATTTAGGTTAAAAACATTTACTGAACTTCTGTCCCAGATCCCCTCCCAATTCAAGTTGACTCACAGTGCTCCCAGCATCCCAGGTTGATTTTCACCTGCTCCTCAAGCTACCCTTGGCCCAACCTATTTGCTCCAGCCAAGCAGGAAGGCATGCTGTAGCATCCCATGGCTTCTGGGATGGGCCATTGCAGGCATGTGGCTGCATTTCTAGAATCAAAAGTGAATGGCTGTTCACTTGCTTATTGGTTCAGTCTACATAGCTTAAATCAGCTTGCAAAGATTGAATCAATTCTACCTCAGACTTTTTGGCTGTCTGTACTCAGCCAAGAAGTTGGGAAAAGGAGAAACCACCTGACTTGCAGTAATGGCGATGTAGAGTTTCAAGTAGGGTGGCATAGGAACAAACTTGGATGCTGAAGATGGAAAGTAGCATCTAACTTTGGGCTGTGGATTCCATTCTTCCATTCAGTGGCTGGATGCCTAAAAGGAGGCCTTGCAATACCCACATCAGTCATCCAGAGTTTGTGCTGAAGCAGGAGATTTAACCCATTCTCCAGGTCATGGGTGAACATCTTACCCACTTCCTTCTTTACACTGTATAATTCAAATTAGGATTCTGACAGAACATCTATTCATATTCATCTGAATTACTTAAACATTCTCCCCTTCAGCAGCGTCAGGGAGCCTTAACGTAAATGAGAATCAGACCCTTGTGTATATAACTCAGTGCCTTAAAAGGAATACCAAATGGATTAACGTTCACACATCTGCCTGGGCATTTTTTAACCTATTCTTGTAACAAGAAGCAGGCAAGATAAATGAGATTGGAAGGAGAAGAGATTCTTGGTTTACTCTGTGTGTTTGACAAGCACTTAACACTATAATCAGAGCCCACCCTGCACACCGTCAATCAATTGCCCATTATTTTCGATGGTCTGTACACAGCAGTAGGGGGAGAGACTTATTTGTCAAAAGAAAGTGTGGTTGGGAAACCCTTACACTATAGTATCTTTCCACAACTCTAAACTCACTGGATCATAAACTCCTTGAGTCAGGGGCTGCCTTTTCATTCTGTGTGGTACAGAACCTGGCACAATCACATCCTGATCCCTGAATGGGGCCCTCTGGCCCTACTGCAGTACAGATCATGACCTGGCTTTCTGATTCATGATGGATTAAAAATATTAAACAAACAAAGGGGTTACTTTGAAAATACACTGAAGAAATGTTTTTGCTTGCTTGTTTTGCTGAGCTGTGCATATTATCCAATTGCAGAGGTTGCTTGTAAACCATGGCTACGAAAGCAACCTTAGTTTGATCCTGTTTCTGTTGAAGTTCATGGCAAAATTCCCAGGAGCTCCTGTTGGGACAAGAGCAGGTCCCAGAGGAGCTAGCTTGGCTAGTAATGTAAGGAATTTTATTTAAAACACTATTTCAGCTCCAAGCACACTAGATCCTTTAGAGAATGTTGTTAAAATCCTCCCAGTGACCTATTTTTTCATTTTAAACAGGGATATGAACAGGAGGGTTGACATGCATTCATGGGTTTCTCAGATCTTGAGTTCATTTAGGAGGTTTCCATTTTAGACTCTCCCTAGAGCTGCCTGATTCCATTGTAACTAATTGACTGTGACAGCAATAGGAATGATACTGCTAATAATGATTTTTTTAGGGCAGAAAGGGTTCTCAGTTGTGTAATACCTTGAAGTCACTCATCCTTGGAAAACAAAGACCACTCAGTGGTACAAGTGTTGGAACAAACATTCAGGGCCAGATTCTACTGTACCAATTAGGTGCATAAGTGAACTTAGATGCCTAAATGCAATCCTATTCCACCCTGCTTAAACATTAACTACTTCCTGAAAAGTAGGTAATGCAAAAGATAGTCCTCCTATCTGCTTTTTATGACTCAGTCTTCAGGGAAAAGAGTTAACTAGCCATTTTATTCTGAAGTCAGGCAGAAAATATGGTAGAGACGCACCTTCTAAACTAACTAAATGAGAGAAGCATAAGCTTTCATGAGCCCAGGTTCACTTCATCACACATGATGAAGTGACGTTAGGCTCATGAAAGCTTATGTATCTCTAATTTAGTTAGTTTACAAGGTGCATTTCCATCCTGCCTTCCATCTTAGGGACCAGATGACAGTGTGTTACAAAAGCAGATGTACTCATGGATTTACATTACTTGAACAGGGTGGAAAAGAATCACACGTAAATTTCTGCATTCATTTAAATAACCAATATGTGAAATAGAATCTGGCCCTAAATTCCTTCAGCAAGGTAACTTTGCTTAATGGGGAATACAAAGTTTGTATAGCAGGGGTGTCAAAGATCAAGGCCATGGGCCAGATCTGGCCTGTAGAACCCTATCATCTGGCCCCTGATGGTGTCCATTTGTCTCAAGTGTATCCACAGGGAGCATGTGAGGTGCGCTGGATGGCCCCGTGCATTACATGCAGTGCTTACTTCAGCTGCTCTGGGACCACGCCACAGGTGGCCAGAGCAGGAGCTATGTGCAGCACAGCCCCAAAGTGGCCAGAGTCTGCCCCACATGCAGTGTGGTCCCAGCTTGGTCACTCCAGTACATGTGCTGCATCCAGCATGGAACGGTGTGCGCTGAAGTGCTTGCAGCATGTGGCATGGTCCAGGAGCACTGCATGGAGCACTATCCCAGGGCAGCTGGTCTGAGACCAGGTCTCACATGGCACCCAGTGTCACATGGTGCTCAGTGCACCTGCTCTAGCTGCTCTGGAGCATATGCTGGGTCCAGCATGCAACAGATGCCCACTGGCGTGGGTCCTGTGTGTGGTACGTGACCTGGAGTGGCCAGTTTGGGATATGCATAGCATGCAGCACCTGCTTCAGCCACTTGGGGACATATGGTAGATCTGACACGCAAGGCTAGTCTGTGGGCACAACCATCCCCACGCCACTCATCTGAACCACAGGACCAAATGAGTTTGACACCTCTGTTCTAGAGAAATAAAGCTTGCCTCCCTCTGTAGTTTCCTTTGATGTGAGAAATGTACCAAAAGAGAGCTTGGGAGGGAAAAGATCAAATACATGATGGGGAAAAGATTTCCTGATATGTGAGAGAGGGTATTTTTGGGATCATGCAAGTGAACAATGCAATATCATGTTCTTTGTGCATCTGTCCTTGTCAGCAGTGTGAAAACCACTTGGAGGTAGCTGTGCTATTCTGAACAAAGAGTAGGATTTTTGTTACAAGGGCAAATCCTTTAAAAAGAAAAGTAATGTTTAGGATTTTGCAAGGCAGCTAGAGCCAAGGAGAGGAGGACCAGTGTTCTGATTTTAATAAATCACATGCTGATTTTTGGGAAAAGCAAGGGGTTATTCCAGCTACTCATTATATTGTAACTGAAATAGAGCTTTTCCTTACTGAATAAGGATAAAAATGCCTATCAGCTCTTGATGAGGGAATATGTTCCTTATATTTCTTTTTGAAAAGGCTGATTGAAATTAGCAGCAACAGAACTGGTTTTGATCTAGTACACATTGGAGAATATCATGACATAGCTCACAAAGTCAGTAGCTGAGATGTACATTCATAATACCATGTTTTGAGACGACGTGTTATCTTCTTGCCTGCAATGTATCAGCTTCCTATTAAATGTTTTAAGACATGAGGGCAGATCCTCAGCAGAAATAAAGCAGCATATAAGTCTGTTGACCTTACACTAGCTGAGAATCTGATCCATGATTAATCAATGTCATTAACAAGTTAGTCTATTAAAGGCCATTGGCAGCATTCCAATTCATTCTTATGTCTACTCACTTTTTATTGCTGATAATGATATTGCTTGCACCTGATTTCACTTTAACATTTGAAGTGTCCAGGTGGCTAGAGCTCTCTAGTGACATTGCTCTTTCATTAATTGCACCTCCAGGCATCTACAAGCTGGGATTCAGGCACCCACAGATGCAATCTTGTGAAAATGAAACATGGAGTGCACTGTAGTAATAGGGACCCAATCCTGCCCAACCAGCTCTGTACCTAATAACTCCATAGGACATTTTCACTGGAAACACTGGTCCAGTATGGAAATTTAACCCCCTGCAGAGTTTTCAAGCTAAGCTCCCTGCAGAGCTTGTAGGTGAGAGTCTGTACAACTGGACAGACTCAGCAGGGGTTCCTCTGGCTGTAGTTTCAGGCTTATTTACAGATTTTTTTCCATCCTTGCTGCAACCAAAATAAAAGACCAAAAAAGTCTTTGACTACATTTTCTGTGTAAATACGAGCAGTCTTTTAAATACCATAACAAACAATCTGAAAGCTCTCACAATCTGAAACAGGGCAGCTGTCATCCAAGTAGCTTGCAGGCAGTCCCTTCCATTTCGTCTTGCAAGGGAGTTGCGTTTGGTTTAAGTCTCGAATCTTACCTGAACTCATCCACATCTGATTCATGGCCACCAAATCCTCTACTAAAAATGCAGTAGAATTCACATTTGCATGTCTTATTTGGTAATTACATCGATGCAAAAAACACAGACCATTAAATTACTTGGCTTCAGGGTGCATCTTAGATAGCAGAGTGACAGGCCCCTTAGAAAAATTGAAGGTAGGCGGATAAGTTGTTCCGTAGAGACGCTGAGTTTAGATAGAATTAAGTGTTTCTGTTATGCACAAATAGAATGGAGGCTGGGATTCCCTGTCTCTTTCCAATTGCTTGAAGCTTGTTCTATTTTTACACTGTATTTTTCCTGCATGTCTTTACCTTAGGTGCACCTCAGTCTCCTTGACAAAGTACAGATTCGTGATAAGAGGTTGGATTTTTATCATCTCCGCGATAAGAAGTGTCATGCTGCATTCTTGGGGCGGGGGGCGTTTACTCACAAGAGTGGGCGTATATGTGGTAATGAATCATTACATATATTGTTAAAACAAGACCTCTTGCTGTTTCCTTTGCAGTCTGTGGTCGCCTCGTGATTGATTATGAAAATCTCTTAGAAATCAAGCTGTGATGTGAATGTTTGCCTTTTGCTTAATAACATTTTTAGCTGAGGAAAAGTGAATCCTTTCAGATGTTTTTAACTTCATTGCCCTTTGTCTTGCCTTCTGTGGAGTATTTAAAAAACTCCTGTCTTAATGCTGGAATCTGTTTAAACAGCTTCTTAGACAGTATATTCTCTGAGGCAAAATATACTGCCTGTATCTTAGATTTTGTATGTATAGAGCATACCACAGTCGAGGGAGAGGGATTCTGACTTGGGCATCTTGGTACAACCACAAAATTAAATAATAAATAAACATACCTAGCAAATGATGATGGTTTTATCTATTAAAGGGCCACAGACAACGTCAACGCACATAAGAGGTCAAAAACTGTCTTTTGATGTTTACACAGTTTCGTTTTTGTTGCCCAGTGACTTGAGACACTTAGGTTATGTCCACACTGCAGCCCTGGCTCTCTTGGACAGGGACAGTCTTTGAGCACAACCTGTCCATCTCCTCATACTCATCAAATGCTGCAGAAATGCGGCAGTGAAGCCATCCTTCAATAGCTGCTCTCCAGGGCTTCTGAGATGGAAGTGTAAAGGATTCTCTTAGTGCAACTTCACTGTGGCTTTCCTGGGTTTGGTGCATGTGAGAGACAGCAGATAATCAGGGTGCAGAATCATAGAAAAATAGGACTAACAGAGACATCAGGAGGTCGTCTAGTCCAGGGCTGTCCAACTTCTAAGGGGCCAGGGGCCACAAGCTATACCAGCAAGGGCTGCACACCCCAGCAGATGCACTAGTGGGGGGGCACCATCTGGACTCTGCTTGCCTTTGCTAACTCCAATCTTACCCCAGTCCTGTAACCTGATCCCCAATTGGCCCCCAGGCCTTACAGCCCATGTCCTAGCACTGACACCCTATGGCAGTATGGTGCCTGTGCAAGCATCTGCACAAGACATTTACTGTGTTGACTAATTAGCTTCTAAATGTCTTGGTGTCTACACATGCAGCCCTCTTGGGATGCATGAAACTAATAAACACTGCAGCAGGGTAGTCTTGTAAAATACGCAAGTCTACATGTGCTGCCCAGTAGCTGGCTGGGGTGCAGGGTGCCTCAGCACAGGGGCTGCCTGCTGGTTAGCCCTGTGCTAAACCACCCTGTGCCCCAGCCAGCTGGGGCAGTGTCTACATGTGCACTGCTGTGCACAGAAAAAACTCTGCAGCAAGAAGTCCCAGAGTTTATTTGTCACATTAATCACACATGTAGATGCACCCTGTGTCTCTTAGTGTGATGCTTGCCAAATCTTGTGGGTTTCCACCCTTTTGTACTAAAGTTGGACAGTTTCATACACCTGTATGTTAGCTCCCTTCACTGCTTCCCTCACTGTCAGTTTCTCCAGCTCTCCATTGCTGCCAGTTCCTGTTACTGGTGGCAAGTGGTGAAGAGGAGAGGTGGCAGATAAAGTAAGGGAGCATGAGAGTGGCTCAGGTAAGAGGGCACTGCTGATTGCTGCCATTATTTGCACGCATGCTGGGGAACCTTTTCTGTGTACCTTCTCTCCACCCTCCAGGGACACGCTTCACAGTTTGGGAAATGCCTGCTTAGTAGATTCTGCCCAAGCTGCCTGATTTCAGGCATCAAACTAATAGTCTGTTACTACATCAGCCTTTACTTAAAATGCTGGGCGCTTTGCCCTTCCTTGTGGTGCTATTTATTTGTTATTTTTTCTATTTTATGGATGTCAAGATGTCTTTTACCACACGCCGAGGACTTGCATGTGGTGTTGCTGATCTTGCTTTTTTCATGAAAAGACTAATATTGAGATCTCCTGTGTACTTTTATATCAGCACACGCCCTACATTGGCAGGGCGCTTTATTAGCAACCTATTCCAGGATCTTGCAAATGCCAGATTAGTAACATTAAACTGTCATTTTGTTCTGAAAAGTGATAATATCAGTGGCGTTTTCTCACTCTGCACCCTGCCCATCTCTAGTCATGGCTGCTTACGTTAGCAACAAAATTAAGATGTAAGTTCCTTTTATTCATTTATTGCTGCAGAGGCACTACAGCTCCAAAAATGTGATCTGGATTTATATGTTTTTATTTAATCACCTACCAAACTTCTAAGTTTAAAAATGTTAATGATGTGGAAGCCAAGTAGAATACATAGGGCTGGCAGTCAGAAGAAACACATCTCTTTTATTTGCAACTGAGCAAATCTAATCTGGGGTTATTGAAAGGCACAATAAACTTGGAATACCAGAATGTCATTTTTCCAGTCACTTTTCAACATGTAATGAAAATTCTGGCAACTTAATTGGCTGACAATGTTTAAGTGCTTTATAATCCAATTAACACTCAGAATGGTAATGGAGCATTTAAGTAAATGAAAGTAATTTGCCTTTATGTGACTAACAAAACCATATTTGCAATACATGTTATCCATCTATACTGCATGTCTTTTTCAATTGCTATCTTAATTGTCTACTCACTTTGGAAATACATTTGCTAATCCCACAAAATACTTTACTTGCTGAAAACAAATAGAACAAACTAAACAACCAAGATTATTTTTAACAGCATTGTCTACAGTTGTCTGTAAGGCTTGTTAGCATGCCACTTGAGAGAATCAATGTGTAGATTATACTCAAGTGGAAATGGAACCTTTCATCAGGTGGCAGCAAAATTGAACTGCAAAACTTTTGCGCATAGAGGTTCTGTAAGCTGGGCTAGTGACCTCATTCCAGTGTATGGGAGGCAGGAAGTGAAAGCAGAGCTCAACACAGATGGAGCAGCTCCCTTCCTGGTCCCTGCACAAATTGTGTGAATTAGGCTAGGGGCAGACATTCAAAAATCCTGAGCCAGAATTGATTCAATCTTTGCAGGTTAGTCTAACCTGCCTAAGCTGAATCGGTTTGTAACTGTACAGACATCCCCTCTGGACTGAAGAAATGCAGGTACATGACTGCATTGGCTCAGGCTAGAATCCAGGAGGCACTAGAGAAGCCCTCCCTTCCTTTCCATAGTGCTGAGCTGAGGAGGGGTGTGGCCAGGCCCCAGCAGGATGCTCTGATTGTGAAGGAGTTTAAACCCCCACCCAGGCCTGCACTGCTTCAGGCTTTTCTCTCAGACTTTTCCCCCACTTGCTGCTCAAGGGGCAGGAGTGTTGCCCCAGGCTAGCACTCTGAGGCAAAGCGGGTATGTACAATGCATGCATCTGTTGATAATACTGAGCTTTTCAATCTCCCTCTCCCTGTCTGCAAACCTGACAGGGCTGCAAACTACAGTGTTTATCAGCCCATCAGCAAAACAAAAATCTTTCTTATTAGTTCAAGCTCTTCTTAAACAGTTTTTTTCCAAGAAGGGAATGAAGGGACATTACCAGCTGACCTGTTGATTAACTCCAAAAAGCCCAAAGCGGACACTATTCTATCTGCTTTTGTCCTGTCTGTCTGTCCCAGTGAAATTGGAGACACACAGACACCTCTCAGCATTAGCTAGCATACAGCAATGCCTAGGGCCCATGAGGCTGGGGTCCATGCTGTGGGAAAGGGGAGGGAGGGAGGGCGGGAAATCCTTGCTTGAGCAACAAGGGAAGCCAGGCAGACCCCACTGTACCTGCAGCCTGCCTCAGAGCTCTGGGTGGGGAGGAGAGGGGCGGGGCCAGCATGTTATCTGTAGCAGAGAGCACAGCCCAGCCCAGCCCAGGGCTGCAAAGCATCTGAGATGCTGGGGGACTCTGGTTTAACTTAAACCAGGAAGGGAGAAATGAGACTGGCTGCAGAAGGAGATGGAATTGAGGAACAGATGCCATCTTTATTGCATTTTCTTTGTGATCACCAACCTGTTAAAGGGCTGGAGTTGACATCAGCCTGCCTGGGGCAGGCCATGAGTTTTCTCTGCACCTTGGTTTAGAAACAGCACTGTCGCAGAGCACTTCGGTACTCTGCTCCTTTAAAGAGTAGAAAATGCTAAGGAAAGAGCCCTAGCAGTGAGTAGGGAGTCCCAGCTGCTGGTTAGCAGGGCAGCCAGAGTGATCTAGTAGCCCACATCTACCAGTGGTCAGCTGACTGCAAGGGGCAGGGCCTGGCTCACATATAAAACCCATGGATGATGCCATGCCAGCAGCCAAGGGGGAAGGAGGTCTCCCAGAACAAGCAAAGAGGAGAGGCCTGACTGCAGGTACAGCCTCTGATACTGGTGAGGGACAGAGCATCCCTGGAGTGGCTTGAATGCTGTTATAGCTGGGCGGCTTGAATTTATGTTATAGCCCAGGGGCTTGTGTTTTTTTTACTATTTAAGACCAGTGGTTTGGGTGAGGCTATTAGGGGATGGAGGAACCCACCACAGCGTGGGGACCCCAGCACCAAAGGAGGCACAGCATTGGGGGTGCATGAGTGCCAGAGGGGGCGCAGCACTCTGCAGGGCCACGGAGAGCCCAAGTGCTAGTTGTCGGGGTAACCAAATGAATCAGGCCCCAAGGTCACAGTGGGCCGGGGTGGCGATTGGAACATGAACAGGTGGGATTAGCGGCGGCGGAGTCTGAGTGGCACGGAAGCGTATGGTTTCAAAATAAGATGGGTTTATTTACTCACGCTTTGAGGCGGAGGCACAGTTCTTTCTTCAGTTACAGTTATTAACATGAACAACAAAGGGGTCTGTTGGCCCACGAGGTTCACAGTGAGCCCTTGCTTTCTACCCCCTGAGGGATAGGTGCGGCTGCCCACTGCTAGTCCCAGGGCTGGTCAACAGCTCATATAGGGAAACACAATACAACGAAAACTGTAACGTGGTGAAACGAAGAACGGAGAACAATATGGTGTGACGCCAGTCCAGCGTTGGACAACGGGATGGTCAAAGCAGGAAACCGAAGTCGAAAGCCAGGGAAGTGGAAGACAAAGCCGAAGTCAAAGTGGTAAGGATGATCCGGAATCGAAGTCAAGGTGAAAGCTGTAAACAGTCCAGTAACAAAAGGAATCAGTCTGAGGAAACATAACAAAGAAGTAAATCGCTATATGAAGTATGAAAAGAACTGGGGGATCGGATCCCAGCCTCTCAATCTGCCTCACAGTCCCTGCCTAGGCAGCCTCTGCTTGCAGACAGAGCACGGTCTCTCCAAACTCTTGCACCAGCAATTACTAACAAAACCCACTAACTCCAACTCCTAACACCCACCAACTCTCCAAACGCCCAACCCCCTGGGTGGGGGCTCACAAGCCTTATATAGCAACCTTCTGGCCAATCAAGCCGCTATTCTCTTAGAAACTTCCAGAGTAGTTACCTCATTGATTTTTAAACTGGGCATGTGTTAGATCTAGCTCTGTGAAGTAACTGCGCATGCATAAGGCTGAAAAGTAGGTCAGTGCTGACTGACAGCTCCTGAGGTCGCCCAGGGGGCGTGTGCTGGGCACACTGTGGAAATTTCCATTCAGGAGCTCTTCTGCGTATGCCCGTCTCTCCCTCATTCTTTCTGCGTTGGCAGCATCTATTCAAGATTTTTCTTCCACACAAGTGAGGGCACAGCGCAAGACGGGGGCCGCGGAGAGCCCAAGGAGGACCAGGGAGCCAAATTTTAACAAGGCCCAGAGCTAAAAATGTCAGTCCCATCTGCGAGGCTTGAGGCGTGGTAAAGGGGTGGTTGGAGCCACACATAGCCTATAGGGCTAGGGTGCCCCAAAACACCCATTGAAGAATGGGAACCACAAAGGGTCCAGGAGCCCACGGGGTTAGAGTACAGCCAAACCGTGTCCAAGAAGATGTAAAGGCAGCCTCCCTAACATATATTTACCATCAAAGACATAGTGGGCAAGAATCGAGGGTGCCCTTTGGGCCACTTTGGCATGGGAAGGGGGCCTTGGGGAGATCACAGCCATCCTGCAGGACCCCGTGCTGTGACAAGCACAAAAAATTCCTGAACCTGCTCACTTATCCTCTGCTGGGAATGGGAAGCCCTAGACGCACAGTACTGAATGGAAGAATGATGAGAAAGCTCAGAGCCACTGCCAATAGAGATTTTGCCACTTATGAGTGGTGAGAAAATGTCTGGCTACTTGGACACTGAGCCTGCATCTCCCTCTATGCCTCTGTGGCATACCCCCTGCAGGCGCTGAAGCTTAACATGAGCTCAGGGTCTGCCTTTCTAGAAGCAGTCACCTGCTCCTTATCTTCAGCAAGGAGGCAATTAAACCTATTTTAGTAGCACCGTAGCTAAAGTTTATTGAGTGCCATCCAACACCAAAGATTTTATTAGCCAGAGCACACTAACAATACACAGACTCCAATCTATTTTCGTTTTCAGTACAGACTCTTAAGAAATCCACAGCACCAAGCAGTAAGACTTAGTGAAGGCACTAGAGGCCCAATTTTGATCTCACAGGGGAGCTGAGTATGTGGAGACCTGAGGGCCCTGCCCCCACCAGGAACTGGGCTGCCGCCTGAAATGCATAAAACTTTCCACGTGTCCATCATCGTTCGTCCTCCCCTTTCCCCTTCCCCCCCAGCAAAAATTAAAGTTGGCACCTATGTCTCACACTGCTTTGAATACAGGTTACCATATCTTCTCACATAGAACTTGCCCGAGAATAAAATATACACCTTTTCGGTTTTTTTCTTTTTTTGAAAGACAAAATTAAGAAAAAGATCTTTTCTTGTAGTAAGTTAACTGAGTAGCGGCAGCCAAAAAGCCGAGCATGCTTATTGCTCAGCTCCCTGTTAGCCATGTGCAAGTTTTACTTTTACTTTGACCCTGTAACTGGGAGAAACTGCTCCTACCATATATCTTGCATATAACATGCACTAAAATTTCCAGCAGTTTTTTTGTTTGGGGAAAGTGCATGTTGTATTTGAGAAAATGTGTTATACTGGCAGTAACTAAGATGATAAACTGGACCTATTTTTTTCCTTCCTATGGACAGTTGTGTTGAACTATACTGTGTCTGATTTGGTGTTTCCTTCCATCATATCATTATTTGAAATAATTAAGCCCCTGTATGAAATTTCTTCATGGTTCACTTCTACCAACAGATGCTCTCTTCAAAGCTAATTAGACCATGAAGTTTGCCTGAATCCTACAGCATTATTGCAGAGTAAACATTTATATTCTTTATTCAGAGCAATAATGACTTTGCCTCTGAGTCTGCTGCAGGGGGATTACTATGATTTGAAATGTATGCAGGACATCCAGTAGAATCTTCTCATGTGCGGGCAGATCAATCTAAATATAGAGCTGCTGTTTTCTCTGCAGACTCTGTTTCCTGACTCTCAGGCTGGGATTTGGTTTTGAAAGAGACACCAGCACCAGACAGTAGTACACAAGCTTTGATTAAGCACAGTAAGAGTAGGAACTCTTACCTGCAATAGTGGCCCTAGGCCATAGCAACCTCAAACAAGACTTGTTTCCAGCAATTTTATATGAGCTCTGAAATGCTGCTGAAGTGAAGATAAGATCAGCTGGTTGCATCTCATAGCATTTTAATGTGCATCTTCTGTTTGATGACAGTTTGCTTCAAGTGCTTTTTATTCCTTTCACTTTTATAAGCATGGATGCTTAGGCCTTGCAATGCCTCCAAATGGGTGTCAGCTAATGTTAAGTGCAACTCTTTTTTTGCAGGGAGCTGTCACAACAGTCAGCAGGACAGATGACACAGGCACATTTGCTTGTTAATAGAAGGTTGTCTCCACACAATTGCTAAGTTGCTGTTCTCTGGTCCACAGGTAGTGCTAAGGCTGTGAAAGTTTTTTAGCTGACTCTTTGGAACCCTGCCTGTAGTTGCCAACACAGTGGACAGGGAGAACAACGTTGTCTGTCAAGTATAATGAACTTCATGTGGCAGCTATTCCACGCATCTCATCAGGTGGGCTGCTGCTGCCGCCTTCAGCAATAAGACTGTCCTTGTTCTGTTGAGGCCAGAAGAACCTGTAAAGCCAGGGTCATGACATGAGGCAGACAGAACAATTGGATGGCCATCATCTCTGATGAACAGTGTGAATATTGCAGTGTTTTTTGTTTATTCCAAATTAAAATGTGCCTTTAACCAAAATCCCCACTTCCATGCATTTCGCTGAACTCGGCCCGTCACACAGTCTCAATCCAGAAGGATGGACATATGGCTAAGCCACTGACTGGGGTTTTGCATGAGCTGAGTTTAACTCCTACCTCCTCCAGAGTGACTTTGTGTAGGTACTTATTCTCTTTAGGCCTAGATTTCCCATGTGTAAAATGATGGTAATATGGCCTTTCCCCCATCCTTTGTCGTGTCTGTTTCTATTGTAATCTCTTTGGGAAAGCCTGGTTCTCACAATGGGTAAGGCATTATAGCAAGTCATGGTGACATCTTAGGGTATTTTTACACATACTCTGGGGTAGTGTTGGGGGAGGTGCATGTTAATTAGGGTGGCTCTCAAGAGCCACTCTAATTAAATCGCCCACTGTGTTCCAGGTATTCAGCATCCCACACTTCAAAATGAGGGCAGGGGTGCTTTAACTAAAGCTTGTTTGATGAGCTTTAGTTAAAGTGCCCCCACTGCCCTTTTGAAACATGGGAACATTGAATACACATGACACGAAGACTGCTGGAATGTTCTAATTAAAGTGCATCAGAGCAGGTGTTGGGCACACGTATATGTGCCCTTTGAGACTAACTTGTTCAGAGAGGCATAAGCTTTCATAGGCAATGCCTACTTCAGCACCTAGTATACAACAGCAGACTCTCTCCAATGCCTGAAGAAAGGTGTTTGTGCCCGAAAACTTGTAAAGAACAATTTTCCAACTGTGTAATTGGTCTAATAAAAGACATTCACCCAGAGAACCTTGTTTGCCTGTGTCCTTGGACCAACACGACTACAACCAACAACCCTGAAACAAGGAAGATGCAAATTTGCCATTTGAAATGGAAACTTCACAACATGAAGAAGAACGAAGTCCAACTCAACAGTGACATATTTTCTAAGCCTATGCAAGAAACACAACATCATTCCCAGAGGACTGAATATCTATAATCCTATGACTACACAGAGTTCCAAATATGCTTCACAACTACACAAGAAAACTTCAGAATAAACTTAGAAATCATCTCCTTCACATAACCTTCTCCAAAAGAGATCAGCTCAAGAAGGAAATCAAGACATGCTACAACAACTTGAAAAATATAAATCCAGGTATCTTCCCAAACATTATACAATGCATACGAAAAGCCTTCCAAAGATTTTCTGCAACATTCATCAAATATAAAAAGAAGAAATGGAACCAATTACTACAGGAACAACTTTTCCAGCCACAAAACAACCATCAGAGAAACAACACCAATACCTTACAACATTCCAACCTCATTCTCGATTAAACTAAAGGAACCAGTCAACCCTCAAATATTATCAATATTATCACCTACTAAAGCTTAAAAGACTGTCCTCTCTAAAGGCCTTAACTTCTGTCCAAAAAAAATAACCTAATTAGATGCTACAGTGTGGAGAACTAGAAGAATTTTTCCAACGGCTCCATCTTGAGGAACATATCTACAACCAAAACAAATCCACTTCAACAACACTTCATCTTGTGACAACATCAAGGAAAAGATTAGCACCAAAAAATTCTCAGGTTGGACACCTAACTGTAGATGAAATCCAAACCTCGACTGCTATATTGGCTGCTTCAGGGAAAGAATGAACATTGAAATAGTCAACAACAAACACCACCATAATGACCTTTGCCTCTTAGAGAGAAGGGCCATAGAAACTCTTAAGAGCCAACCACCAAATAGTAATAAAACCAGCAGATAAAGGAGGAGCTATAGTTATTCTTAAACATGAAGACTACATAAAAGAAGCCAACAGACAACTCTCTGACACCACCTACTATGAAAAACTAGAGGATAATCCAACTCCCCTTCTCACCTTAAAACTCAAAACCACCATCACATCATTGCCATCTGAAGTACAAAACTTGATTCCCCCCCCACACACACTACCCAATCCACGGACTTTTTACATCCTCCCTAAAATCCACAAACAAGGGAACCCTGGCAGACCTATAATGTCCAACTATGGAACCCTAACCGAAGAAACATCAGGTTTCATCGAATCCATCCTAAAACTTCATGACACGATATATATCGATCATTTGGGCCAAAAACCTGCAGTCTCTAAGTGACTTCCATCACAAATTCAATAATCATCACCCCTCCATCAGACTGTCTTTTGAATAATCCAGCACCGACATCTCCTTTTTAGACACTATGATCAATATCCAGAATGGTAAAATACAAACCACCATATACAAGAAACCCATGGACCAACATACATATTTATACAGAACCAGCAATTACCCTAAACACACCAAGAAAGCTGTAATTTACAGCCAAGTCCTCCAATACTACTAAATTTACCCTGAGGGGAATACCTGCAATCGCCACCTCACAAATCTCCAAAGGGCTTTCACCCAACAAGAACACTCCTCCAGAGAGAGAGATCGATCATGCTTTTGAAAGAGCCCCTTGGATACCACGTGAAGAATTGCTACAGTACAAAAAGAAAATCCCCACAAATTGCACACCATTAGTTATGACATACCATCCTTCCCTGGAACTTGTACAGAAAATCCTCAAACAATTGCGACCCATACTAGAAGACCCAATTCTCAAAGAGATCTTTCAAGAACCACCCATCCTAGCCTTTAAACAAGCACCAAACCTTGCTAACCTTATCACCAGAAGCAACCTTCCTATGACCCAAAGCACACCGAATGGTTCCAGACCGTGCCAGGAGAAGAAATGTAAAACCTGCCAATACAGTTCCACCATTCCCACAACAGCTACAACCCACAACAGAACCATCACCATTTCTGGATCTTATACCTGCACCTCCAGAAATGTAATATATCTCATCTAGTGTAGTAAATGTCCTGATGGAAAATATGTAGAAGGAATCAAACAACAACTGCATACCAGAATGAACGCACACCAAAAATCTATCAAAGACAAAGATATCCAATTACCTATAGGTACACACTTTTCACAAGATAACCTCTCTCTCAGTTCTGTCAGTTTTAATCCTCAAAGTAAATTTACAAAACACCTTTCATAGATGAGCCTCCAAACTTCACTTCATAGATCTATTGGTTACAAAAAATCATGGACTAAATATAGATATTGAATTTATGGCATATTATAACCTGCCTGCCATCTGAGAACCCTAGGTAACCTCTCTGCAGTTTACTAGCTGCATCCTTTCACCAAATCAACATCCTCCTTGCCCCTCCTCCCCCCAACCTATTGTCTACCATGCATTTACATTTTTACAGGCCTGCATTTTTGCATATTGGCTTCTGATCTACCCAGGAGAGCATCCAAACCAACAGCAGACTCTCTTCAATTTCTGAAGAAGGGTGTTTATGCCCAAAAGTTTACAAAGAACAAGTTTTTTAGTTGATCTAATAAAAAATATTACATTTACCCAAATAAACTTGTCTGCTCATATTGTATGTACATCCCAAGGGGTCCCAGTCTCACCTGGATTTGTGAGCAAAGTGCAAGAAGTGTCAAGCCAGAATTCAAACATACAAGCAGTCCGCAGACTTATGACACAATTGGTTCCTGAAAACCACATCTTAAGTCAAAACATTGTAACTGAGAACCAATTTTCCCATAGGAAGCAATGTTATAAATGTGGGGATTGGTTCCTGAACCAAGGCCTGATACCCTATTTTTACCAAAAATAACCTAGAATTTTGTACTCAATAAATTATAGATGAGAAATATGGAGACATAAATGTATTTATATTGTAAATAGCAATAATATTGATTTGGAAGGACTTCTTTGAAGTGACTTTGCTGGACTTTTTTAAGGGCTCTTGGTTTGACTTTTTGAAGGGTTCTTGGCTGGAGTCATCTCAGGAGTCTTGGCTGCAGGTTTTTCTGGAGTCTTGTCTGCTTTCTTAAAGAAAGTGTCCAAGGAAGTTTGGACAGATGTTCTCCAGGGAAATGGGTGACGCAGAAAACTTGTTCGGTGGCATGGCGTTGCGTCAGATTAAGCATTGTAAAGTCTAAACTGATGTCAGAAAGTTAAAACAGGGTGTCAGTTTATAAACAATGTAAGTACAAAATGTTGCCTGTACTATAATATGAGAGGAATCCTATCATACCGTTAGACCTGTTTTATTTCAAGTTTTGGAATACAGGCAGGTTGGAAAACCATATATCTGGTATAGGTGCTTGAGAAATATTTTAAAGATAGAAGCGGAGTTTTTGCTTTCTATGCCTAATAGGAAAGGGCTCTGAAAGGATAAGAATTGGAGAGATCCATGTACAGTAGTCAGATCAGATACACAAACCTGGCTACAAGGGATGTGTCCTTTCTGCCTTCTGGTTGGAACATGTAGCCGCAACTACACATACAGATGTGTTATCATTTCTGAGGGACTTTGGGACTAAATGACCATCTGTTCATTTTGGACCTCCTGTGGGATGATGCCTTTGCTTTTTGAAGCTGCTAATGGCTCATCTACCCTTGGATCTTGTACTCCTGCTCCTGATTCCCCAAACTGTAATGCAAGGTTGACATCTCCCATCACTCACATTGTACATCCAGACTGGTACAGCTGTTGGGGGTTTCCTTTGAAAACAAACATTTTATTTAGGCTTGTATTTTATTTGGTAATTTAACCATTTAGATCAGACAGATTCTGAGGCATCTGATACCCTGCTCCCATTTGCGACTATTTCACTAAAGATTCAGCAAGTAGGGTATTATTTCAAAGCTCAGGGCCTCTCTTTCTGTGTACAACTGTATATTGTCTCTATCTCCCTCTTCAGACAAAAATGGTAGCAAAAGAGGTCTGAGTGACAAGCCCCAGCTGTTCCTTGTCTCGACGCATTGTGTGTTTACTTGTGTATTTCAGCAGTGTGTATGGCAAGAATCCTATGGCAGCAAATCAATTTGACTTGAAATATTTCTAGCACCAGCCCCCCTCCTCCTCCCACTTTTAGTCAGCCCAGGATTTCCCTTTTCAGACACAGATTGCTATGCTAAAAATGCTCTCAGAATTGTGACTGCACGTTCCAAAATAAAACACGTTTTCCTTACATGTTTTCAGGAGTAGGATGCTGTTTGTTTGTGATTTGCCCAGTATTTCTGAGGCATCTTTGCAGTCCATAATGATATGGTTGCTATGGTACCAAATTACACAGTAAATATTCACAGAAATGGCCAGAGAACAGGTTAAGCAAAGTAGCAGAACGTGAAGCAATAGTACAAAATCCCTAGCACAGGGGTTTTACAGACATGGTTGTTGCCAGATCCCCAACTTGCAGAAGGATTCAGTGTTTGGATTAGTTTACTCTATATTGCAGCTTCCAACATCTCAAGTGTCTTTTTCCCCCCCTCACAGCTCTCCACGAATTCCCCAGTGACATCTTTACAAATGAGGACCGAAAGCATGGAGCAGTAGTCCTGCATGTCCTTTGTGTAAGTCTTTTGCATGTTTTATCTTATTGCATTTGACTGAAAAGAGAATATATCATTGGACAAGCTAATGTTAATTCCCATTTGTTCAGTTTCCCAGTGTTGCTGTTTCTTTTCATGGATACATGCTCAAATGTGGAATTCCCTAGAGCTATTTGCAACCTGGTTGAGAATGAGTTATACATTTCATTTAAATACATTTTAATATGACATCTTCCATTGTATACAAGTTCCTGTACTTCTCACAACCTCAACCTTAACCCCACTTAAACACGTGTTTAAATTTGGACATGAATAGTGCCATTGAAGTCTGTGGGATTGTTTGTATGTCTTGAGTTAAGCATGTACTTAAATGCTACACTGAAACCCAAAGATGGTTGTATCTATATGGAGGTACATGTGAGATCTTATAGTGATGTAAGCCATGACTACTTAGTGGCTCCCTCTTATGTGGTTAGGCTTTATAATGATGCTGTATCCTTTGCCTGCAGAAATAGGCCTTTTGCATTAGAGGCTCCTGCTTCCAGAGGTAGAGGTCCCAGGTTTCTAAAATTTAAATTTTAAAATTAAAAAATAACTAGAAGAATTGTATACAGAGTGCCTTCATGTGTGACACTGAAAACCAGTTGAAGATAACATGGATACACAATGCAGTGAGGGCCTAGTGGGAATGCATGAGGAAAAGCCTTAGCTCCAGCTATAGTAGGACCTTCCTATAACTCTGGAAGTCTTCAATATATCCTCCAAAATGTGTCCATAATGTCAAGAGCTCCCAATACCCACTTAACTGTGATGCCCCTGTATTACCTTCTTTTTTTAAAAGAAATTTGACATCCTTTTTTTTGCATTGTGAGATATTTGTATACATCAGCAGCAAGCACCATGGAAATAGCTATAAATAACCACAGAAAGAATTGGTTCTGCATCCTTTGACATTGTAAATAAAAGATCCTGCCTCTGACAATTACTGACCCTAAGCTTCCAGAAACCATGATCTGGACCCCCAAAAGCCATCAGATTGGCTTATGTTTGGGGAGAGAGAGTGGTATTTCTTTTCTGGATTTTGAGCCTTTAGGTTTCAAGTTTCTGTGCTTTTCTCTATAACCATAAGGGTTGCACACCTTTTTCTTAAAAAAATAAATAAGGAAAAGAAATCAAGCAAGCTGAGTCTCTTGAATAAGTACATGACTCCAGGAATCAAAGCTATAGGAAAAACACCAGGAAAATTCATAATAAACTCTTGAAAGACAGCAACATGCATTGTCCAATGCATTCATGACTAAGGAGAAAGTGCCACAGTTTGCAAATCCAAGATGTTTGAAAATATCCACCAAAAGACAGTGATCACAGAAGTTCCCTTGCAATCACAGTGTAAGGCTCTGATTCAGTACCAGTGCAAAGAGGCTACTTGTGGGCTAAATATGAAGCATGTACCTGAATTTCTTTTTTGCACTGGGCTATGAAACAAAGTTGTAATTACTGTATTTCAGGAACTAGGACAAAAATGAGTGCTTTTATAGTAGATCTGCGTGAAATACATTCCTGCCTGTTCATCCCTTAAACAGTTAAGTATTCTTAGAGGACATTATGTGCAACAGCTGCTGTATTCGTAAAGAAAGAGAAGTGCATGTTTCCCTCCAGATCCATTTCTTAATATCTGCAAGGAAGTGAAGACAATTCTTTCCCTTGTAATGTCTTTATAATTGAAGAAGAACTGCCAACTCCCTTCTTCTCAGGGTTGAAAGGCATTTTGAAGCAGGGAAGAAAATACCTGTCTAATGAATATTTAAAAATGTCTTATAGTTTCAGGTTTTAGTCAGCTTCAACGAACGAACAGTCACTATTAGCAATATGCAATGATTTATGACTTCCTTTTGTCTTCAAATGAGGTTGTATCAGGTCATGCCTCAGTGCAAGTGCCCTGCATTATGATTTTATTTTAAATGGGTAAGTGACTTCAGTAATTGTTTCAGTGGCATCAATAGTGACTTTGGCAAGCTGAATATTTCCAGGTTTTGATGGCAAAATGCTTAGCTATGAAATAGTTTGGCTCTTGCATGCTAAACCAAAGTTAGGAGATTTTTAGCACTTGCAAGATTATTCCAGCCAGTAAGCAGCTTGTTTAGTGGTTTAGGTCAAAATGTTCAAACCTGTGTTCCTAAAGTAAGGTGCCTAAATCCATAATATGACACTTAAAAAAAGTGACCAGATTTTCAAAAGGGCAGGGTAGTCATTACCTTCCACTGATGTCATAAGGATTTTTGCATGCTCAGTATTTCTACATAGGAGTAACTTCTTTATGACTTGATTGCCTAACTGAATAGGTAGAAGCCTAGTTCAGGTGTTCGTGTTAGAAAATGTTTATCAACATATTCTTCCATAGTATCAGAGACATCCTGGCTGCATTTTGCTTTTGACAGGATCCTAACACCTGCCTAGACGAATTGCTAATTTAAAAAAAAATGGAAAGGTGCTTAGGGAATTAGCCTGTGTCATAACAGAACCACTGGCAAGGCTGTTTGAGCACTGGTGGCACTCAGGATAGGTCCCAGAGGACTGGAGAAGGGCCAATGTGGTCCCTATTTTCAAAAAGGGGAAGAGGGAGGACCCAGGCAGCTACAGGCTGGTTAGTCTCACCTCTTTCCTTGGGAAGAGTTTTGAAAAAAATTGTTAAGGATCATATCTGCAGGAGTCCATCACTAAAAATAATGCTGAAGGGCAACCAACATGGATTCATAGCAGGTCCTGCCTGCATAACATAGATCCTGCCTGACTAACCTTGTTTCTTTTTATGACCGGTTCACAAACTGTTTAGATGCAAGAGTTGAGGTGGATGTCATATACTTGGATTTTAAAAAAGCCTTTGATACAGTGTCACATCCCATTCCTATAAAAACAAAAACAAAAAAAACTAACCAGCTATAACTTAGATGATTACATGGTCATGTGGGTGGCGAATCGGCTAATGAGATGCACCCAGAGAGTGGTGGTAGACAGGTTGGTATTGACCTGGAAAGATGTGGTCAGTGGAGTTGACCTGGAAAGTGTGGGCAGGGCTCAGTCCTCGGGCCCGCACTGTTCAACATCTTCATCTGTGATTTGGACGAGGGCATGGAGAACACACTGTCCAAATTTGCGGATGACACCAAATTATTTCTAGATTTCATAGACGTTAGGGCTGGAAGAGACCTTGAAGATCAAGTCCAGCCCCCTGCCCCAGGGGCAGGAAGTCAGCTAGGGTCAAAGGATACCAGCAAGATAAGCGTCCAAACGTTTCTTGAATGAATCCAGAGTAGGTGCCTGCACCACTTCTGGAAGGGAATTTATTCCAGGCCTTGGGGTGTCAGACAGTAAAGAAATTTTTCCTTACGTCCAGCCTAAAACAGTCTTGTAGGAATTTATGGCTGTTGGTCCTTGTTATCCCTCGGGCTGCTCTGGTGAACAGACGTTTCCCCAGATCCTGATGCACACCCCTTATGTACTTATAGGCAGCCACCGGATCCCCCCTGAGCCTGCGCTTTTCCAGGCTGAAGAGTCCCATGGCAAGGTAGACATATTGGAGGGTATGGATGCAGGCAGATTTGGACAGGCTGGAAGGGTGGGCAGAACAAAATAGGATTCAGTTCAACAAAGGTAAGTGCAGAGTGCTGCACCTACGGAGAAAGAATCACCAACGTACATGCAGATTGGGTGATGACCTTCTAGGCAGCACAGCAGCAGAAAGGGATCTTGGAGTCATAGTTGACTCAAAGATGAATATGAGTTGACAGTGTGACAAAGTGAGCAATACAGCTAACCGCACTCTATCATGCATTAACAGGTGCATCACGAACAGGTCTAAGGAGGTGAAATTATTTATTGCCTCTATGTGGCATTGGTAAGGCCACAGCTGGAGTACTGAATCCAGTTTTGGGCCCCAGACTTCAAGAGGGATGTGAATAACCTTGAGAGGGTCCAGAGGAAGGCCACTCGTATGGTTAGAGGCCTGCAGGAAAGGTCCTACAAAGAGAGATCGAGGGATCTGGATCTCTTCAGCCACCATAAGACAAGGCTGAGAGGGTATCGGGGCTGGGGGTGGGGGGCAGGGAACAGCAAGGAGTAGGAGATGCTTTATTTACCATGGCACCCCTTGGAGTAACTAGTAACAATGGCCACAAACTGATGGAGAGCAGATTCAGCTTAGACATTAGGAAGAACTCCTTTACGGTAAGGGTTACCACAATCTGGAATGGGCTTCCAAGAGAGGTGGTACTCTGCCCTACCCTGGAGGTCTTTAAGAGGAGACTGGACAAGTACCTGGCTGGGGTCATCTGACACCAGCACTCCTTCCTGCCCTTGATGATCTTCCAAGGTCCCTTCCAACCCTAAAAATCTATGACCGGGGGGAGGGGATGTGTGGAAGGGTATGAATATTTAGAGTATTTTGCAAGAAGCAAGTCCTCTTGGTAATATATTTTACTGGACCAACTGCATACTTGGGAGAGATCTTACGCAAGCTTTCAGGCACACTGGACGTTTTCAAGAAAAGGCTAAATGGGCATCTGCCCAGGATGGTTTAGCAAAAGCGGATGCTGCATTTCTGCAAGGGGTTGGTCTGGAACGACACTTGAAGGTCCTGTTCAACCCTATGATTCTACTATTTTAATACTTTTTCACCACTTTTTGGAAGGAAACTGGTGCCTGCACTCTATAGGATGGGATTTCTAAAGGTACTAGGTATAGATCTAAATCACCCATCGAAGTCAATTGTGGTTCTATGGCTGTGGTCTTCAAATGGGAGCACCTTTGGGTAATGTGGAGCCAAACTTCTGGAAACTGCAGCCATAGCAACTGTCTGCACCTTGTGAGGTTGACCAAGGTGGAGTTGCAGAATACTCCTGTTCTTAGTGACAGAAGGCCTCACAGAGTCACTCAGGACAGACTGTGGCAAATGGTGTTCTGGTCTCTTTGGCACATACAGAATTTCGTTTTTCCCTTTGTAAATATATATCTCGTTAAGAGTCCTGCATGGGAGGAAAGAAAGAAAACAGTAGGCCATCTTATAATTAAAGGCTGTTTCACCAAGCATATGCACAAGGCAGCAGGTATAAACTTTAACAGGCAACCATGCTGCTGGTATTGACTCACTGCTGAATGTATGAATTCCCAAGCTTTTTGTTAAATGTAGTGTTGCATGTAATTTAATGTGTATTGTGGAATAACAGCAGGTAACTTAATGCTCACTGAAACTGATGTGTTTCTTTTTTCTTCTTGAACACTGAATTTTGTTTTCACCCAGTAATAATGATCAGAGCCTCAGACAGGTTTTGTTTCCTGACAAGGAGAAACATGTTGTAATTTATTAAATTCTAAAAGGCATAATAGCAGCACTTAGCACCAGATATACAAAGGCATTTAGGTAAGCATGCTTTTGGAAATTCCACTAAACACCCAGCTGCATTGCTAGGCCCCTAAGAACCTCTGTAAAGCTTGCCCCTAATTTTGGTACCTGGAGTGTTACGCAGCACTACTTTGTTGGAGGATCATTAAAGCTATTCCTTTCATTAAAAGTAAGGTAATTTGACCCCTAAAACTGACTCTTGTGGAAGCCATCCATAGTCATGACAAGCTAATTAGCAGCCTGCGTTAATGTTGTTGCACAAAAAGCCCATGTATTATTGTTATTTCAAAGATTTCAATCCAAAGAAAAGGTTTCTTAAAGAAATACAGCAGCCCTAGAAATCGTTCCATAGTGAATCCATTATAACAGGGAGAGAGTCACATTTTTTTTCTTCCCTCTCTACAGAATCCCTGCATCAGAGCACATTTGTTCAGGCTGCTTATTTTAGAAGAGAGACTCTGAACTATGTTTTTGATTTACTGATAAAAAATTGAGAGAGCACTAAATGTTCAGGATACAATGGACTCATAAATCACAAGTGAGGGTCTTTTCCCCCTTAACCCCAGCTGTGAGTTGGGTTTTGCATTTTCTCCTCCAAGGAGAGTTATTTTTCATCAGCTTTTATATAACCATTACTTTTATATCAATTCTGAATATGTACAATGCAATTAAACCTAAATTAAAACAAACTCTGATCATGTTTGTTGAAGGCATGAAACTGAAGGCACAGAAAATATATCAGAATCAAATATATCTGTTTTGAATGAGAACTATTATTAAGACTCTGCTATCCCAGCAGAAAGATTTAGTTGCTTTCCCTAGAAGGATAAGCTGAGGGTCAGGCAGGCATCTTACTATACTGACGTGCAGTCATTCCATGGAACAGTCTTATTTTTGTTATAAGAATCAGAAGTTATAGTGTGCACATAGAGAGATGATATTGCTAAATCAAATGCTGGAAGTAATTAACCAAAAATGAATTCACGATCACTAAACACCGCTCTCTAAGTTAACATGGCATGCTTTTAACAGATAAATAGTTCAACAACATTATGAAGTAGTTTAATATTTATTTGTCAAGGGGCACATCTACAAGAGACACTGTGTCGCCATAGCTCATCGCTATGCCAACATAGTCAGCAGGCACTAACGGTGACACCGCTGCTATTGTGCAGTAGCAACAAGCTACTGCGCAGTAGGGTTGAAAATGACCCACGTACCACCATGGGTACTTAGCTAAAGCAAGTACTAAATGACTGCACAATACCAATTGCGTAGTCAGAGGCACGTGTAGACACACCCAGGAAGTATGTAACTACTAATTCCTATTCTCCTTTTGTCCTGCATTGCATAATAAATGTTTATTATGTATCCCTCATTATGTAAACACACAAAAATATTTGAGTTTTAACAGTATGCTTTTGTGAACCACCAGAACGTTCTGCTTTGTGGAGTTTGCTAAGGTAACATTTCAGCACCATCCACAACCTTTTAACAGTGGAGCACTGTAGTTACCTTCCATCTCGCAGGACAGTAATCTGTGCAGCAAGAGCCAGCAGAAGAGAATCGGCGGCAGTTTATTTTTTCCCCTCTCAATGTGTTGATGAGGTGTTAGACCACTTTGCTGCCAGTGAATATTTCCTAGCAGATTTCCCATGCCTAGTAAGATACAAAGAGAAGCTACAATCTGAGCTATAACTCACCAGCACTGCCATATTGTCTGCTTTTGAAGTACCCAAGGAAACACCTTCAGGAAAAGGAAATATTGCACTTTCTACAGGAAGCTCTGTGTTATTTTCTGTACTTCACAAACACCAAGATCCTGACACTAACCCATTACATGTAAGGTCTTGCTGTTCTTAATTCAGTCGAAGAAGAGCAGGTAAACACTTAGAGGCACCCTGGAAAACTGGGTGCCTTCTTGAGCACATCATTCTCCATGTACTTCTTCAGCAGCAGACTCTGAAAATGAATTCCTTTTTTTGAGCTGGGGTCTTGTACCCATCTTTAAAACTCTGAGCTGAAATCCTGTGTAGCAGTTGCTATTCCCACGTGCTTTTCCCCACTTGGAGATCTGTAATCCCTGAAGTGCTGACACTTATACAGACAAAATCCTGAGAGAATTTTTGAGCTTCTGCTTCAGAACTGACCCTGCAAATTGATGAGGCTGCTGTTGTATCTAGGTAGGAACACAGGAATTGTTAGACTGGATCAGAACCGAGGTCTATCCAGTCCAGTACCTTGCTTCTGGTAGTGAATGGCACCGGCTGCTGCATCAGAGGAAGATGTTGGAACTCTGTGATCAGCAGATGTGAGGCACGCTATCCTCGTACCCCACTGCATTAGTTTTGATGCTGGTCTCCAAGGCTGGAAACAGACATACCACTTGAAATGTTTTGGATTTAGAAATATTTTCAAACCATAGAACTTCTGCGATGGGACACCCCTGTCACCCCTCCCAGCTGGAGAGCTTCAAAATCACCATGGTGGCACACTGCAAGGAGCTCTCCAACCAAGGGACACAACAGAGCTACCTATGGCATTTGCCCCTCCCTCCCCTCATGACAGCCAAGCAGTGCTTTGAAGGCCAGGAGCCCTAGGGTGCTTGTACATGCCACAAGGGTTTAATTCAGTTTACCTCTCCCTAAATTGAAATGGTGGGTTTTTAAAAACCCACCATTTCCACCACTTTAAGTTAGGGAGAATTAAACCAAAGTAAACCCCTGTGGGGTGTACACAAGGGTTGCGGGGAGGAGGCAAGTTGCTGGCAGACCAGAGCTGCCAGGGGGGCTGTTGCTTCCCAGGCAGCACCCCCCCTCCCGCTGGCACCCAGCCCAGGCGGTCCCCAGGGGCACCATAGACACGGAGGGAAGCACTGGGCCCCCGCACAGCTCAGGTAGGCAGGCAGGCTCTGGAGAGAAAAAAACAAATAGAGATCAGGCTCCTCACCACTTTTTTTTTTTTCTTCAGTGGAGCCTGCCTGCACCGGCTGCCTCTGGGTCTCACAGCCCCTGAGCTGCATGGGGCCCGGTGCCTCCCTCCACAGCAGCGGTGCCCTCCGAGACCGCCTGGGCTGGGTGCCCATAGGCAGGTGCTGCCTGGAGTGCCCTGCCGTTGCGGAGGGAAGCACTGGGGTCCCCTGCAGTTCAGGGGGTTACGTGACACAGCAGAAGCTCTCCCACTCCCGACCATTGCCGGAGAGGCAGGTAAGCTCCAGCATCTCTGCACCATCCCTGCCGCCTGAAACCACCCAGGAATGGCTGGCTTGCCCCTGGGGCACAGCAGCAAGGTGGCAGGAGGGCGTCTGGGTGTGCTGGTGATGGGAGAAAGTGGCAGGGAGGTGCTGGAAGCCCACCAAGTCATGAGCATGTTAGCTTCCAGTGCCCTGTGCACCATTGCACTTTGTTAGGTAGCAAACAAAAACACCTCAGAGGTATTTTATCTTGCTACACAACAAAGTCATTTAAAGCGCAATATGCTGCCGAGGATGCAAGCAGCAGCACCGTTAAAGCAGTGCAAATGGGCATATAAGCCACTTTAAAAGCCAATTTTGTTGGGTGTACAAAGTCCCCTAGTGGCCAGAGCTCCCAGAGTGTATGGAATAGTGGCATCCCAACTGCTAGGAGCCCCAGTGCCCAAAGTGCCAGGAGCCCCAAACCCAGAGCACCCAGAATGCAAGACACAGCAGCACCCTGAGTGCAGGAGACCAGGGGAATGCCCCAAGTGTCAGAAGCCCCAGCATGCAAGGGCACAGGGCGAGAGCAGCAGCAGCCAGACTGCAGGCGAAGGTGGACAGGGAAGGAAAAGCCATACAGGTGTATGGTGGCAAAAAAAAAAAGCAGCAACAAAACAGTACATGCAGATACTTTTTTGTCATGCTTCAGAGTATTTTATCCCACCTGTACATTTGTAGAGTGACTTTTTGAAACATTTCAAAGATCTTTCAAAGCATTTTGGACTATTTCAAATGCTGTGTCTGTCTAATAGGTGCCTTAAGGGCTTAACGGCAGCCTTTCAGTTATCAGTTAAAGCAAGTATTTAGCAAATCACAGTGTAAACCTGAGCTGTGTTGTGCTGTGGATCTGAATTTTGAAACCAAAAAGATTATGTGGGCTCACGTGATTTTTGTGCTTGCCTCTGTGCAAGGCATGCTGTGAAACTGTGTTTAATTTGAGGATGCCAGCAGAATTTGTTGTTGTATCGTTTGTACACGTCAAGGCAGATCCTCAGATGGTATGAACCTTCATGAATACACTTGAAGCACTTTGACAGTTTTCCATTAGTTGTGGAACTGCCCAATCCATCTCATACTGGGCCCGAGCAAAAGCTCACCAAAATCAGTGGAAAGATCCCCATTGATTGTTGTCAGCCTGGATTCAGGATCTATGTTCTAGCATGCACAGTAAGCAGGGATTCCATTAGCAGTGAAGAAATGCATTTTTAAAGCAGGTATACTTGTTATTCTAACATATTTTCTGGTGAAAACTGAGCCTTAAAAAAGGTAGTAACCTGCTTGTTCAAGGATTCCCCTTTCATTTTAGAATTGAAAAAGGCTGTCATTCTGGTTCCCCTTTCTGGTAGTATATTTACCCAGTGCCTGATCAAATCTGTGTGGGCACATCTACACATGAGTAGTAATGTGACACAATAAACTCTGGCACTATTCATGACAGAGTTTATTGCTCCCAGGTGCAGCATTTACACATGTACCTGGGACCACAGCATGTTGAGCCATGGTGGAACAGCTCCAGGTGGCAGAGGGCCCCAGGGGTCAGCTTGCCAGTTCAAGGCTGCTCCATCCTGGCTCAACCTGTTGCAGAGGGGCTGGCTGGGGCATGAGGGTGCTTCAGTGCCGGGCTAGCTGCCAGGCACCCCTGCACTGAAGCACCCCTGTGCCCCAGCCAGCCCTTTCAGCGTCTACATGTTGTTGCAGCAGAGTAACTAACTGTGCTATAGGATAGTACTTGTAACTCACAGTACTAACCTATGGTGGAATTAATTAGTTTATTCTGGCCTAATAGCTCTGCACATGTAGACCAGTAACACTTCACTCTTGAGCTAGTTAAGCAGCTCCTCAGTAAGTGTCCCGTGTAGATGCACCCTGTGTGTGCAATAGGGCCCCTTTTTAAAAGGGGCTGCAAGTGTCCTATCATGTTTATATTCCATTTCTTCAAAAATTTTACTTACAAATTCAGAGAGATTTTGTATAATGCAGAGGAGGTGGGATAATTACTAGACTATTTCATGGCTAAAAAGAACATTTTTCTCACATTCATTGACCATCTGTCAAACTTGTATTAATTGTTGCCTCCTTTTCTCTCTTCATCCTTACTGGGAAGCTTATCTTAGGCTACACCCAGCTTATTTCAAGGCTTGTCTGAAAATGCAAAGTGGTCAGGGCTGCCAATTATTGAGAATTTTGGAAGAAACCATATACAGTCTCTCTGTGAACTCCAATATCACCTTCTCTGTGTGTTTCTTTACAAGAACTATTGTGTAATAATAGGGAAAGAGGGAATATAAAATAGTTGGGTATGAGCTGATGCTTTCCAAGGTGACAAAAATAGTAACTGTTCTTTACAAATATCTTAAAATCCAGGAATAAACCAGCAGGGATGTGTTAGAAATCCCCAGAATAAGGGACTTCATCATAAGATAATGTACCACTTACATACGCAATCTACTATGTTCCACTCTTCCAAATAACACTAGCTGGGATCAACGTGGTTATGTGAACTGGAACACCTCGGTTGAAAAGACACAGAGGGCATGTCTACATGTGCATTTACGTCGGCTTAAATTTACTGCACAGTAATCAGGAATAGGTCGGTGTCTACACATGTACAGTGTTGTTAGCAAAGGTGCCTTCATGTGTGGTACTGCAGAGTAAGTAATTGGGCGTAAATTTGATCCCTGCATTAGGCAGGGATCAAATTTATGCTCAAGTCAGCATAAGTCACCATATTTACTATGCAGTATGGGCATGCACATGTAGACATGCACCCATACTGCACAGTGATTTTGGTTGCTGCACAGTAAATGCGCATGTATAGATGCACCCAGAGAGATGCATTTTAATCCAATATTAAACACAAACAAGAACACTGAAATGCATAAATTATGTAATGTCAAGCCCTCAAGAGTTAAGAACCACCAGAATTAGGATTGTCTCTGCAAATGTAATTCAGTCTGTCTGTGCTGTTATGTTGTGAAATTCTTTTAATTATAGGATCACATGCTATTTTCTCTGCGACCCCAACTCATTCAATATACTAAATAGACCATGATCACTTAATAAGCAGCTGTTCGACATTTTGTTTTCTTTTTGTTACACATGTAACCCCAGGCCTTATTTACTACACAGTATTAAAACCTGATTATTAATTTCCTCACAGGCTTTTCTCTGGGATTCATCAATATAATATCTGATACTTCACAAATCTTAATTTATTTTAACACCAGCCCCATGAGGTAGGAGTTTGGTATAATCACTGTTTCACAGGTAAGGAAGTGACACATGGAGGCAAAGGCCCAAAGTCTTCACTAATTTAGGATGTCCAACTTAAGACAATGAGGGACTCATTTTTCAGATTACCCTATGTTATACAGCACTGGTTATGTTCAAAGCACAGCTCCTGTTCATTTTAGTTGCAGCTATGAGTGCTTAGTAGTTCTTTACATCAGACAACTCAAGTCAGACATCCAGAAAAATTAGGAACACAACATTAGTGATCACCCATGAAAAGTTTAGGTTAAGTAGCTAGCATTACATGGAGACTCTATGACAGATGAACATATAGAATCCAGTTCCCCATGGCAGCTTTTCACTGCCTGGACCATAAGACCATCCCTCCCTTCCAGCAATCAGCTTCCAAATGCTATGACACTTGAGGCAGGGTTTCTGTAACTACCACCTGGTTCTCTGCATAGCCCTGCTGCATCCCCCTGGGTGGGTCTATTCTATACAGTGAATGAGGCAGAGGTCCCACAGGAAAAACTGTATGTGACTGTGGGTGTGTCTACACATGTGTTTGCTCCAGGAGCAGTTTACTTGCGAGTAAAGTGCTCACTGGTAAATGCTCCCAGACAGGCATCTACACATGAAGGGACTTGGGAGCTAGCTGCCCTACTGGTGGATGGGGACAGAAGGCTGAGACCTGCCCCCTCCCCTGCAGCTCTTTCCAAGCCCCACACCTGGATCGCCCAATCAGGGCACAGGGCTGGGACCTGCCCCTGACTGGGACAGTTCCCAGCCCTGATCGTGTTCTCAGAGTGGGGGGCTGGGAGCTCCCTGCTGCCAGGGCAAGGGGACATAGTCCCAACCTGGGCTCCGGTGGCAGAGCCTGCCCCAGCAGCAGGCAGCTCCAGAGGGCAAGGAGCCACCCCTTGCTGCCTGGCTGACCAAGAGCACATTTGCTCCCAGTCAGGCGTCTACAGGGTTGTTACTGCACAGTAACTAATTGCCAGTAAATTTTCTGTGCACTTTTGCAGGTAGCAAATTTGCTCATGATTACAGTAGTTTATTGTACAGTAAGTGTATGCATGTGTAGACAGGCACGCTTATTGCACAGCAAACTGCTCTACTGTGCAATAAATCAGCTCGTGTAGACGCACCCTGTGTAACTAAAGAATGGATCCTGATGCATCAACACAAGTCTGTTCCACTGTTTTAAAAGTTCCAGTCCTGTCTCTTTCTCACCTTAGTTCACTCCTATTCTCCTTGTGCGCTTAGTTCTATTTTTTATTCTTAGACTTCCTGTTCTGGTCCCAATCCCATCCTAATTAGTCCCAGTCTCCCCCTTCTAGACTCCTCATTTTGTTCCAGTCTTTTTGAACTCCCAGTTCAAATCTCCTTGTTCATCTAGTCTCGGTTCTTCACCTCCCCACCTTCTCTCCCTTTCCCTCTCCTGCTTTCAGAGCAATCCTAGGAGTAAATAGGGCAACTCACCTCACCTCTGTACAGTTGGCTTAAATAACTTCCCTACAGTCAGTGCAGCTATACTGATTTTCACTAATTAAGGATCTGGCCCATTATGTTGAGTGTGATTATGTGTATGCCCATGAATGTGTTAGTATATTATGTCTTAACTTTAAATAGGATAAGGATACTGTAAAAGTTAAATGTGTGGCTGAAATAACTGTATTTTATTCAAAGATTTAACATACCTCAGGGATCCTGGCTTTCTCTGATTAAAAATCACAAATTCTCTGATAAAAACTCCAAAATTTGTGATTAAAATGAAAGACCACTATATATATATATATATAGGTATCAGTTGAACGCAATATTTTGTTGATATATTTATAGTTTTAAAGCAGTTTGGAAGCATACCAGTGCCTCAATCACTATAATAATATATATTCTAAATACCTACATATTTTGGCATTTGATTTTGGGTTTTTCATCATGGAAAATCAGAGCTCCTCCTGAGACCAGTCTGTACACCCCAGAGAATTATGCACACAAATTCAAAATGATGTGCAGAAAAATTCAAAATGATGTGCAGGAAAACTCAAAATTATACAAAATTTTATTTATTTTTTTAACAAATTAAACTAAATATATCAGTATTTGAACCTTGTTTAGAAATATATGCAGGTACTTTGGTTGGGGTGTGGGGTGTGTGAGGGGTTTCATGAAGGTGTGGGAGGGTATAGGTGTATGTGTCGAGTTTCTGTGGTGTGGAGGTTTTTGGGGGGTGTATGGGAGGAGAATGTGTGGTTTGTGGGCAGGCGTGGGATTTGTAGGGGAGTTGTAAAGGAGTGTGGGAGTATGTTGGGGCTTATAGGGGGGTTGTGAAATGGTATGGGGGTGTGGATGTATGCATGGTATTTGTGGGTGGGTGTGGGGTTTGTAGTCCACAGCCCCCACCACTGGCGACTCAGCAACAGCAGGCACCAGGCCCTTGGGGTGCTCATGGCCATGGCAGGCAAAGCCCCCAGCATTGTGCATCTCTGGCTGAGACCCAGGGCCTGTACGTGCTAACACAGAGCCGGCCCAGCCACTAGAACACCTTTGCAATTTCCCACTGGAGTGCTGGAAACCTCATGTGGAGGCACGGACCCAAGCAGCCCAGCCCAATGGTGCATAAGTCAGTGCCTCCATGTGTAGCTTCCCATGTGGCCCAATAGTGCACAGCTCTTGGTCCACCACATGGGGCTTGGTCCACCACATGGGATCCCCAGCCAGCCCCTTGCAAGCCCCACATAAGTTCAAAGGCTCTAGGAAGCAACATGATGATGATGGGATGATCCTGCCTTTAGCAGGGAGCTGGACAAAATGACCTTGTGAGGTCCTTTCCAGCCTTACTTATGAACTTATACTTCAGATTTCTTATTTATGATCGTACCGGCTGGGTGCACAAGTTACACACCTGCCTTCTCTGTGTCATTCCTAAAGCCTAGGGCTCCTTAAAACGGACCCTCTTTTTCTTCTGTATATAACTAGAGACCATCCATATCTTGTGTCTGTGGCATATAATGGCCTCAATTGGTGGTTTTATACCAAATAAACATGTTTATTTTGCTAATCCTGGCCCCAAGTGACTAGCAATTTATTTATGATTTGCTGTTTATCCTGCACTGATTCTGCAAAGTCAGGGCTACCCTGTGAGAACTTTGGTCTTTTTTTTATTTCTGCCTGTTATGTGGACTTCAAATGGCCATGTAAGTAATTGGAATTAACAAAAGGAAAGTCCTGCGTTCAATTACAGTACCCTCAGTGTTGCATAATACAATGCATTTAATGCCAGCATGTTTTACTCTGTGTATGAGGTTTGCAAAGATTTCTATTTGGAGGTCAAGCAGTTAGGAATGGGCCATTGATTTGGATAAAATAAGAACTCAACAAAGCTTTGTCCTTTGTTCGGGGCTCAAAATAAACACGAATCTTTTTAACTTTCAAATGGTTTGGTTCTCCCTTTTTTTTTCCTGCATGTTTTTGCACTTCTGGCCTTTTTTTTGGCACCAGGAGTAGAAATACTGAGATGTTGTAAGAAAGGCTGTTGTAATGGAATTCCTGACCCAGTTGGAGCCAGAAAGTACCAGAAATTTCAAGATATTTTTACAAGAAAGTACCAGAAATTTCAAGATATTTTTACAAGACTCAGCTTTGTTTCTAGAACAAGGCTTGGGTGAGCAACCACTGAATTTTCTAAGGGTTCATTTCAGTATATGTTGCTTCCAAGTAATTAACACAAAGCCCTTGAGGTAAGCTCTTTCCTCTCTCCAACCCCTTCATACACAGACACACACTATGTTTTTGACTGTAATAAATCTTTCCTTTGAGATGGTATAATTTAATAAGCCACTTCAAACTCTGTGAAAAGGTCAAACATCTAAGGAATGGAAAGATGTTCAAAGCTCTGACCGCATGTACAAGCGTGTTCTTATGATCATATATCAGTCTGGAAGACAGATCCAGTGGTAAAGTGATGATATAGATTTCCTGTAAGAACCAGGGACAGCAATTCCAGGAGACTTGTTTTAGTGCTTTACTTCTTTGTGAATAAACTTTGGTCCTTGGGCTATGGAATAATAGCTCTAAATCCAGGCACTGACCGTAGTCATGAAACTAGTGGTTTGCAACTATGGCTCAGAGCCAGCCTGTTTCTCACAACCTTTTTCTCTTTCTATGTTGCTCACAACCACAGGAAACTAAAACATTGAAATAGAGGTTGACAGGGGCAGCAAAGTATTATGTTGTCCACAGCATATTATTTGTTAGTAATGTGCTCTTCATGTGTTTATTACTATACTGTAGGATGGTGATTGATTTTAGTTCTGTGAGTTTGGTAATCTTTCTCAGCCCATGCCATACTTTCGACACAAAAGAACGTCTTACGTTATTCATGTTAGACAAATGATTCTGGTACTTAGTGAGACATGGTCATTGTGCCATTAGTGCTTGTGAAGAAGTTAGTTTTCCTCAGCAATGAGATACGGATCAAGCAGGAAGTAAACTATGTCTTCAAATGCCTCTTTGATTTAGTGTACAAAAACTGGAACTCCTGGTTCCAAAATTATACCTTTTATTAAACCAACTGGAAAATGGCAAGAAAATTGTCTTTTTTGGCAAGCTTTTGGGATCAAAGTCCCTTCGTCAGGCTCTGGGAAAAGTGCAGATGGTACAAGATGGTAAAAAGCCCCATTGGTAGGAAATAAACTTCATTTTGATTTAGTGTACAAAAACTGGAACTCCTGGT
>NW_017728931.1:2470689-2486764 GCF_001723895.1 Crocodylus porosus
GAGACCCAGGGCCTGTACGTGCTAACACAGAGCCGGCCCAGCCACTAGAACACCTTTGCAATTTCCCACTGGAGTGCTGGAAACCTCATGTGGAGGCACGGACCCAAGCAGCCCAGCCCAATGGTGCATAAGTCAGTGCCTCCATGTGTAGCTTCCCATGTGGCCCAATAGTGCACAGCTCTTGGTCCACCACATGGGGCTTGGTCCACCACATGGGATCCCCAGCCAGCCCCTTGCAAGCCCCACATAAGTTCAAAGGCTCTAGGAAGCAACATGATGATGATGGGATGATCCTGCCTTTAGCAGGGAGCTGGACAAAATGACCTTGTGAGGTCCTTTCCAGCCTTACTTATGAACTTATACTTCAGATTTCTTATTTATGATCGTACCGGCTGGGTGCACAAGTTACACACCTGCCTTCTCTGTGTCATTCCTAAAGCCTAGGGCTCCTTAAAACGGACCCTCTTTTTCTTCTGTATATAACTAGAGACCATCCATATCTTGTGTCTGTGGCATATAATGGCCTCAATTGGTGGTTTTATACCAAATAAACATGTTTATTTTGCTAATCCTGGCCCCAAGTGACTAGCAATTTATTTATGATTTGCTGTTTATCCTGCACTGATTCTGCAAAGTCAGGGCTACCCTGTGAGAACTTTGGTCTTTTTTTTATTTCTGCCTGTTATGTGGACTTCAAATGGCCATGTAAGTAATTGGAATTAACAAAAGGAAAGTCCTGCGTTCAATTACAGTACCCTCAGTGTTGCATAATACAATGCATTTAATGCCAGCATGTTTTACTCTGTGTATGAGGTTTGCAAAGATTTCTATTTGGAGGTCAAGCAGTTAGGAATGGGCCATTGATTTGGATAAAATAAGAACTCAACAAAGCTTTGTCCTTTGTTCGGGGCTCAAAATAAACACGAATCTTTTTAACTTTCAAATGGTTTGGTTCTCCCTTTTTTTTTCCTGCATGTTTTTGCACTTCTGGCCTTTTTTTTGGCACCAGGAGTAGAAATACTGAGATGTTGTAAGAAAGGCTGTTGTAATGGAATTCCTGACCCAGTTGGAGCCAGAAAGTACCAGAAATTTCAAGATATTTTTACAAGAAAGTACCAGAAATTTCAAGATATTTTTACAAGACTCAGCTTTGTTTCTAGAACAAGGCTTGGGTGAGCAACCACTGAATTTTCTAAGGGTTCATTTCAGTATATGTTGCTTCCAAGTAATTAACACAAAGCCCTTGAGGTAAGCTCTTTCCTCTCTCCAACCCCTTCATACACAGACACACACTATGTTTTTGACTGTAATAAATCTTTCCTTTGAGATGGTATAATTTAATAAGCCACTTCAAACTCTGTGAAAAGGTCAAACATCTAAGGAATGGAAAGATGTTCAAAGCTCTGACCGCATGTACAAGCGTGTTCTTATGATCATATATCAGTCTGGAAGACAGATCCAGTGGTAAAGTGATGATATAGATTTCCTGTAAGAACCAGGGACAGCAATTCCAGGAGACTTGTTTTAGTGCTTTACTTCTTTGTGAATAAACTTTGGTCCTTGGGCTATGGAATAATAGCTCTAAATCCAGGCACTGACCGTAGTCATGAAACTAGTGGTTTGCAACTATGGCTCAGAGCCAGCCTGTTTCTCACAACCTTTTTCTCTTTCTATGTTGCTCACAACCACAGGAAACTAAAACATTGAAATAGAGGTTGACAGGGGCAGCAAAGTATTATGTTGTCCACAGCATATTATTTGTTAGTAATGTGCTCTTCATGTGTTTATTACTATACTGTAGGATGGTGATTGATTTTAGTTCTGTGAGTTTGGTAATCTTTCTCAGCCCATGCCATACTTTCGACACAAAAGAACGTCTTACGTTATTCATGTTAGACAAATGATTCTGGTACTTAGTGAGACATGGTCATTGTGCCATTAGTGCTTGTGAAGAAGTTAGTTTTCCTCAGCAATGAGATACGGATCAAGCAGGAAGTAAACTATGTCTTCAAATGCCTCTTTGATTTAGTGTACAAAAACTGGAACTCCTGGTTCCAAAATTATACCTTTTATTAAACCAACTGGAAAATGGCAAGAAAATTGTCTTTTTTGGCAAGCTTTTGGGATCAAAGTCCCTTCGTCAGGCTCTGGGAAAAGTGTAGATGGTACAAGATGGTAAAAAGCCCCATTGGTAGGAAATAAACTTCATTTTTGCACAGAGGGAGCTGAAAATGGAAGACTGTCCCGCTGGGTCCATGAGAGCATCTTGGATTTGGTAGGTGTCGTTGTTATGGAGACAGAGCAAGGAGAGAGGCATGTTCTAAGACTTGGAGGGGGTCATCAATTATTTTTATTGCACACCTGTTAATAATAAAACATGGAGAATTGTAGCTTGCTTGAGTATCAATTATAGGAGTAAAGGGATTAAAAGAGCATAACTCCTGAATTACTTAAAATGTTGAATTACTCCTACATAATTCTATGTAAGGAATTTCTAAAGAATTCTATTTCATATGGCTTCCAATTATACAATACAGTAGTGTTCAGCCTCCCAGCTCTGCATGCCAGATGAGTGGCACAGGGCCTGTCCATGGGCCATATCCTGTACATGGGGTCAGTCCATGGATGGAATTTAGCATACCAGATTCAGCTCTGTGCACCAGTCCAGCCACAGAACGATCCTGCTTGCTGGCCCCACCATGTGCCAGCATGATCTTGTGTCCTGGGTAACATCATCTGACCCACAGGGCTCTGTACAGGCACGGGAATTTGGCAGCAGGGAGCAGCAGTTAACACTGACTTCTCTCCCCCGCCACCACATTTCCAGACCTGTGAGGAGACCCATATCATCTTGTCATAGGGACTCAGTAATACCAATTTCCCCTCTGTTTGACTTTCCAAATATTCTTTAAAGAATTCAGGTAGTTAGTCCTGGATTTCTTTGTTTGCAGACAAAAATGGAAGATACGAGTAAACCACCATTTGATATTTAGGTGATGCTTGATTCTTCCACAACTGAAGAACCTGTTGTTATCATTATTCCTTTTTTCTTGGCAACCACCTGCTGTTAGTCAGTAGGAATGTATTAGAAGGCAGGTGGCTTAAAGATATATGGATCTTTCCAGGTATAATTTCTGCTGTATTACAATCCACAGTGGAACAGACCATAAGTCATTAACATCTGATCAGTGTCCTTGACCTGTGATAAAGTCATAAGACACACACCTACTAAATGAATTGATGACTTCAGTCTGGCTCCCAATGGAAAAAAATTATCTAAAGAAAACACTTCTCCACATTGTAAAGGGACTGGATTTCCAAAAGTTCTAAGTCTTGGCCTGCCTGGTCTTTGAATGATACAAGGCCCATTGACTTTTGTGGAAACTAAGGCTAATGGTAAGTGCTTTTGAAAATTGTGCTCAAAATGCCAATCACGTTGTTAGGTCCAGTTTGGGTCTCCTTGCAGCCTGTTTTGAATGTGTGTTTTATTTTTGGAATATTTAAAAACCTTAACCCTGAGGCCATACCATCTTGGGCTGTGACCTAGGCAGATCACCTGGAAAGGAGGAGTTGGGTTCCTAGCCAAATACTGCCCAGGCCCAAGATGCTCACTCAAGAGGCCTTGGTGGTTCATCAGTGGTCTTCCCACTAAGTCATTATTAGCCTAATGCTCCAGTCAGCTATTCAGTACTGTTGTGCTGCCAGAGGGGGGTTTTGTTTGTTTGTTTTAGTTTGATGTAAAATTAAATTGTCCCTGTCCAGTCATGGTTATTAATGTCCCGTAGCTTGTGTTGGTAAAAGCAGATGTGAATTCAGTCTTGCCCTGGCCAAATTCAAGACTGTATCAGGGTTATCTGTTTTCTCTGCCTAGACAGCCTGGTATTAAGAAGCTGCTATGCACCATTGCTGGTACAGGTTTCCCTTGCTTTACACAGGTTCTGTAGGTACAAATTCACTCTTATGCAATGACTCTTTTTATACCAAAAATCCGTTATACGCGAGGTAAATTCACTCTTATGCGATCGGGGTGGTGGAAGCCTGCAGTCAGCTGCTTTGTGCAGTGTGCTGTGGGAGTGACGTGTACCAAAATACAGTCTCCTGTGTGGATCTGTGCTCCAAACTCGTTGTTTGCAATACGTGATTCTGTAGTTGCCACCCCCATTATGATAGTGCCCTGTGCTTGTGTGTGCTGTCTGCTGTTGGTGAATACCAACATTGTCTTGTAAAAGTGGTAGAAATGGGTCTGGGGTCAGTACAGTCAAAGTCTTGGATCTGTTACATTGTAAAGTGGGTTCCCTTTATGCGAATTCGAGTTATGTGCAGTTTTCCAGGAACGCATGTACAGCATAAAGTTAGGGAAATCTGTATAACACCAGGACCATTTCCTACTACAGAATGGGTACGTTGTAGTAGTGAGTTCATGGTATTAAGAGCATGGAAGGCACTGTATAGATATAAATTAGTGCCTTTGTATACTCTATCCAAATAATGGCTGTTGCCCTCAGTTACCAGCAGTATCACTAGTGACCATTTGACAAAATCTTCCCCAACCAACAGCATCTTGAGCATGGACAGATGGGATCAGAATGAGAGAGCTGGCATTTTTGACAGGCCAATGACACTAGGCCCATCCTTTTGAGTTACTTCTATGTGAATCTGCTTTTTTGTTTTGTTTTGTTTATGGGCTTAAAACCTATTCAAACTGAGGCAAATCAGCCTTGCTTTCATCCAGTGTTTTTAATGTTTTCTTTGCTACTGTTGTAATGACATGGGGAAAATTTACCACCTCAGGCTTGCACACACTGTAAAAGTTCCCAGGTACATGAACTGAAATCTTTAGATTTTTTTTTAAGATGCTATTTTGTTTTATGGCCTCGTTTGTGACTGTCCGAGGGAAAATATGGTAACTTATTGGAGTATTTTATAAGAAATATATATTTTTATAAAGCCCCAAAATATGCTATACTTATATAGGGCACATTAGCAGAATAACTGAGTGCCTCACTGTGTTTAACATGTTAATCCTTTCAACACTTCTCTGAAGCAGGGAACTTGGTTGATCCCTGTTTTATAGATGGAGGAACAAAGCCCAGAGAAACTAAGGCCCCAGGTCCTCAGAGATGTTAAGGCACCTAAGTCCCGTTGAAATCAGTGCTGCTGAAAGCAATTAGGGGCCTATGAATCTCTGTGGGCTTAATTGACCTGACTGGCATAGCAACTGGACTGGCATGAATTCAGGTCTCTCTAGTCCCTACCCAATGCAGTGTCCTACCTTTCTGTGAGAGCAGACTATTAACTATTGGAAGCAGTTACCTGAGCATGTCAGGGCTTCTTAGGAACCTCAGATTGAGTCTTCATTTCAGGAAATGTCTGGAGATCTCATTTTCAGAACCTGCTTACATTGGAGAGGCAGTGAAGTGCAACTGACTAGTTGCATCTCCTACAAATTGTTACTTCCTCACTTCCCTGTTGTGCATGTGTTTCCCTTTCGTTGCTTCATCTGAATGTGGAGTTTAGATCTCAGCAGCCTGGATGCAGCAATTATGCCAACTGACATAACAGAGAGCCTGCCATTAGTTGAGTGTGAAAGAGCTGTTCTTAACTTGCTTTGGCTGGAAGTTATTTGTACAGTGTTTTAGCTCAGCCATAAGAGATTTGTTTTAGTTATTGTAAAAAGGACATAAAATGTCAGAGAACTCTTGATAATATTGTGATGGAATGGTGTCAGCCTGTATATTATAACCAGGGAAACAATTGAAATGAGCTATGTCTTTCTGTTATGCGTTCATAGTACCCAGGGGATGCCAGAGTGTTGTCCCAATTCACTTTATGATAGATGCATTTAACAGAAAATAGGACAGTTCTACTCAGGGCAAAACATTTGGCCATTCTCTGACATTCTGCCCCCTTCACTGCTAATTTTACTCAGATTCCCCCCCCCACCCTTCCCGTAATTATCAAAATTTCCTACCAGATGTCAACATTTTGCTATTTGTATTTGTAAAACTGCAGGCTGTGGTAAATATCGTAAAAACGAGGGGTCTGCCCCTTTCTTTTTGTCAAGGAGAATGTAGCTTTGAAAGGGATGGGTGTTCTTTTAGAAGGCAACTAGAAAGCTGCAAATTTTGACAGGTTCTGAAGATCAGTAGTAACCAGATATAATAAACTCTTTTTTGCCTGCTTTTTGGAGATGCTGAGCATGAGAACAAGACATTGCGCAGCCTCTTTTTTTAAATCATTCTGTATGGGCCCCAGAATCCTCCAATCAGGACCCCTCTAAGATTCATCCATTCAGGTGGCCCTCTCTCTCTCTCTTGGGTCTGCCTCCCTGACCCTTCTGTGTGGAAGCTGCAGTTATTAAGGTGCCCCGGCCTGCCTTTCACGAGGGTGGTAACTGGCCTGGCATTTCCTGGGGGCTCCCGCACCACTGGGAGCCCCACCAGGCCACCCACTCCCAGCAGGGTGCAGTTTTACATCATGCCCAGGACCAGGAGCCTCCAGACCATCCCCTACAGCTCCTCCCAGGATGTTCCAAGCAGCCTTGCAGCCAGGAGATGTTACTGCCTACCTGCCAGCAGTGAACTGCCCTGTTTATATGGGCAGCCAGAGATATAAAATGGCTGCCGCAATCAAGCACCCGCTGGCTGCTTGGCTGAATCCTTAAAGTAGCAGGCACCAACAGTGCCCTGCCACATGCCCCAAATGTACAAAAATGTATACACATGGTTACCATTACATATACAAGTAGTGTCATCAAAGTCAGTGGAAATGAACCTGTGTATAAAGTTAAGCACATATGTAAATATTGGATGAGGAATGCCATCTATAACCGTGATGCAACTTCTTAGCTTTAAAAAGGTCATTGACTATTACCTTTTTATAGAAAGGAATAAGTGGTTTGAGCCTGGAAACCTTACATTTTTACTTAAGCAAATCACAGCTTAAGCAAATATCCTCACAAAGTACAGGATATATTGCTCTAGATAATTAAGTTGTATGCACCAATTTTTATTATTTGGTGGCAATCATAAAATAGGTTTCAGAATTCCTAAGAGATGTCCCTTGAAGGAATGCACAGGTTATATAGTGCCTAATGTAAATTTCCATTTCAGGTGACAGGTTCTTACTTTGCTTGGTTCAAATGAGTCCCATGAGATCCTATAACATGACTATAGTGCATGAACAAGAGTGCATCCTTATTAGTAATACCATACTGGTTATAATAACATACCACTGAAATGTACCTACAGTGAGCATCTTAAAAAGAGAGCTAATATGTAATTAGTGGGGCTTTTTTTGTTAGACTGACGGTATAATTGTATTTGTGTCTCATACCAAAGAAAAATTGCAGCTGATACAGAATCATAGTGGGCCCAGGAAGGTTATTAATGACCTTGCTTCTATTCTCAGGAGTGCTGATATAAATCAGGAGTAATTTCTTTGAAGCGAACAGATTGATGTTGATGTAAAATTGGTGTAAGTGAATATCGGCCTAATTTACGTCAGGCTGAGTTTTGAATTTTTGTTTCAACCCTCTCCTTTCTCAATTTTTCATAATATAGGGATGAGTACCCTTCTTTTTCTCTGTGAATTAAAATAACTCAATAAACATAAATTCCATTTTGGGAAAAGCTTTCCTTTCTTTGTTCCCAGACAGAGTGGTGCCTTTGTTTTGTTTTGTTTTGTTTTTTAAGGGTAAAAAAATCAAATCAAAACGGAACCAAACTTACGCCACAGCTCATCCAGCTGCACGTGAATTATTCTGTTGTGAACAAAATATTCCAATGAGAGAACATCCGGTAGGGTTAATTTCACCATACTCTCTGTCAATCTGAAGTAATGTATGGTACTGTTGAATGCATAGGATGAGTCAGACCCCAAAATTTGAGACTTTGCTTGATGTGAAAATCATACTGAAATCAGAAATATGAGCAATAATTTGAAAACAATCATGTCAGTCAACTTCAGACCCTGAATACTTTATATTCATTGCCGTTGCTCATGTACAGTTGAGGCTTAAGTAAGAGGTGCCAACTGGATACATTGGCCAAATATAAACTAATTGTGATTTTATAGCTAATGTGTCTAATATCACACCATTAACTATTGGTTAACTCCATTGTGTACTTCATATGCAGTTATTGTGGATTTGTTTCTCTTAATAGAGGAATAGATCTAACAGGAAGGAAAGCAAAAAGATTTATCAACAAGCAAAGTAAATCCATAAGCATTATATTATCATAGCAAAAAAGCTACTGCTTACTTCATATCAGCAGGGAACGGGTACACATCTCACATGTTATTGCCAAACACAGCACAGTATATTCAGTAACTTAGTGCATCATCCGCCCCCACCAGTATCATTCTTGTAAATGACACTTGCAAATGAATGGAAAATGACAATTGTCTTTCATTCTCTTTTTAATTTGGATGCCCCTCCAAATAAAATGGAAACGTGAGCCCAGGAGTATGGGTAGCAATTGAATGAAGCTGTCTCTGCTGGATCAGCATTAGCAGTAGATTCATCTGCTAACTATACCCTAGTTCAGATCCCTGCCTGGAATCAGACAGGTTGATTTTGAACATGGGTCTCTCATTTTGCAAGACCACTACACTACTGGGTATTCTGAGACAGCTTTTCTCTTGGAGCTGTTCCCACTTCAACTCTTTAAGTATCTGATACATTAAGAAAAAGTGCAAGTGAACAAGAAAGACTTTCTTGTCAGATAGTTAATGTAGTTAGTTATCTGGTATCTGGTTATCACAGAGATCCTGGTTTTCTCTGTTTAAAAATCCTGAATTCTCTGATTTAAAAAAAAACCCACAAACAAAAACTCTCTGATTAAAAAAACCTAAATCTGTGTTTTTCTGTGATTAAAGTGAAACACTGCTATATACGTAGGTATTAGCTGAACACAATGTTTTATTGATATATTTACAGTTTTAAAGCAATTTGGAAGCCTACCAGTGTCTCAATCATTATAATCAAATACATTTTAAATACCTATGTATTTTGGTGTTTGATTTTGTTTTTTTAATCATGGAAAATCAAAGCTCTCTGTGCCTGCTTCCCTTACTAGGATACAGGTCCTCTGTTTTGTGACTTTGAGCAGCCCTGATATGTGGCACTGAGCAGCCCTATGTGGCGCTGAACATCCCTGATGCCCTGCCGCTGCCCCTCACTCCCAAACCACAACCCCCCAGCCCTGGCTGTGCCTCTCACTCCCAGAAGGGTCCCCCAGCTGCCAGAGCTACAGGACCTGGCAGCTACATGCGGCCTGCTTCCTGATCCATGGGTGCCAGTCAGCCATTCAGCAACACCTGTGCCTGCCTGCTGCAGCTGGAGCAGAGCACAGAGCCCAGGATCCCTGCCCCCCCCCCCCCGGGGGGGCACAGTTGGAGTGGAACCAAGCAGAGCCCATGTGAGGGGAGGATGCAGTCTGGCCACTGCAGTCTCAGGGCTCCCCACCCTGCTGCCCGACCCCCAGGCCTACACAGCCCAGCAAGCGGGAATTGGTGCGGGAGAGCAGAATAGGTCAGCAAGCCTTGGTGCCACCACTGCCAGGAGCCCTGTACCAGCCATGCTGCCATGGCGAGGCACCCCCTACCCACCGGGCAGCAGCAAGGGTGGCAGCAAGGAGTCATGTCCACTCCTGCTGCCAGCCAAGCAGAGGACTCCTCACCTTGGCAGTGGAGCTGGCATGGGACTCCCAGCAGCAGCAGCAGCACCAACCCTCCCCACCCTGCTCCAGCCTCTGGTACTGGGTCCCAGCCTTCCATCCAGCCCCCCAAACTAGCCTCTTGTGGCTCCATCCCGCTTCCCCAGCCAGCCCCACAACCATGTATTCCCGCCTCATGTACCCCCTGTCCCAGCTGCCAACCCTGCCCTACTCCCTCCCTCACCAGGGCCACCTCAATTTGCCCTCCGCCACATCACCTATGCCTTCCCGCACCCCCACTCCCCCATCACCATGGCCTCCTCCCCACCCATCATAGATTTATCTACAGGCAGCTGGGGGAGCTGCTCTCCACCGCTGCCTGGCTGAACTGCTGGCCATGTGCATGTGTATGCTTGCCCACAGCATCCCCTGTATCCTGCTCCCCCAGCCCCAAGAAGCCCCTTGCTGGCTGGAACTCTGTCAGCCTTCAAGGAGAAACCCTCTATTTCCTGCATTTTTCTCCTTTAAAGGAGAAAATCCACGTTTTTCTGTGGCAAATGGAAAACACAGATCCCTGGTTATCAGGTAGCCAGTGACCTCAAAGGCAAAATACAAGAGACCCTTGCCATTCGCAGGGGATACGTTCTCACTGTCTGCATTCATGAACTCAGTGCCCCCGGCGGCTGGGTGGGGGACACGGCTGCACTGGTGACAGTGGGAGCATGGCAGCGGCAGGAGCACAGTGGTGGGAGCCCAGTGGCAGCAAGTGTGGAGCTCCCAAGGAGCTCCTTTAAGTGTATTTAAGATGCGGGTTCAGCATTTGTGAATATTTGAAACCGCAAATGCCAAACCCACGAACAGTGAGGGTTTCCTGTACTTAGCCTCCACCCGGTCTCTGCTCTAGGGGATGTTTAATTACACAAAGTAGAATACTGTAGACAGAAACAACTGAGGTTCCTTTCTCTCCCTCTTGTTTTCAGTCCATACCTAGGAATAGCCTATAATCTGGTGTGTAGTATAATAAAAGACACTGTCCCAGGACTTGGGAAACGTCCATTCCCAACTGTTTTGACAGAGGAAGTAGTGGAAGTGAATACAGGTCAGTACTAGGACCCATGATCTAGTCAGTAAAATGGGGATACTTGTCTATCTTAGGTTCTGTGAGTCTAGCACCAGAAAATTTTCCCAGACAAAACTATAAGCGGGGAGAGCAGGATGGCTGATTTGACATGAATTCATGAACAGTTTTGAGATGGCTAAACCCAAACTTTTTGCAAATTTACTATTCATCGAGATAAATACTCAGCCACCTGTAATTAGCATTCACCATGTTGTGCCATGCCACAGTTTGTGATTACCCTTTGTGCTTCTCCACAGGGGGCTGCCATGAAGGGGCTGGAATATTCCATGCTATATGTGTGTATGTTGTGGTACAGGGGTGAGCCATGTGAGCCATAAGGGTTACTCAGTGATCACACAAAGGTGTGGGATCAGTGTAGTTCAGTCATGATGAATGAAGGTAATATTATGATCCTTGTTTTATACACAAGGGGCTTGTTGTATACACAAGGGGGGTGTCTACACATTCATTAATGCGCCTTTACTACTGTGCATAAAGCTTAGCACCTCTATTATGAAGTACTAGATAAAGGTGTAGTAGCTGTGCTAATGCACAGTAGCAAAGATGAACATTTTTTGTGATGTTTAATGCACAGTAGACTAAATCTACTATGCATTAGCACATTAGCATGGTTTTTGCCATAACATGCTAATGTTTAGTAGAACAGTCTATTGTGCATTAAGGTGCCTCATGTAGACACACCCCTTAGGAAGCTTAGGCATGGGAAGGTGAAGTGACTTGGTTAGGGGCAGAGCATGAATTAGGCCCAGGACTATAAGAGGAATGTTCCCTTGCTTTTATTACCTTTAAGGTTCGGGTTTGGGTTTTTGGGGAGTGGAGCAGGTTTCCTTTCCCCAGAGCTGATATCCACCATTGAAATTATAGGTAGGAGTTAAAATGTTATGCATTTTGATATATAGGTTCTCAAATCTATTAAGGTCTGTTGCATTAAATTGATATGCCTGAGGAGAAAAGCACAGCATGAAGGAGAGGATCCTACCTCAGGTCAGTTTGGTACACCAGGGGGAAACTGCTACAAGCAAGTTGTGTCTATCCATGGTGCGGAGAGGTATCCATGGTATCTCCCATGCAAGGAAGATACTAAAGGAAGAGCCACATGGAAAGCCAGGCATCAAGAAATTTCCAGCCCTTCCTGGTATTATTTCAGGTCTTGTGGTACTTGGTATTTTTCTTAACACCTCAGCTTCTGGAATAATAAGAATTTTAACTTTCACTTATTTAAAAGGTTCTGGCACTCCTGACTTTGGAGAACAGCTGGAAAATATAAGTCTACCCTAAATCCTTAAGAAGCAGATGGCAAAGAAAAAAAAACTATTATTTTTTCAGCAAATCTCATGATTTGGGAACCTGACGCATACTTTCTGAATAGTTGGGCTTGGCAATGTGGTTGCTAATGAACTTTAAGTCAACAATGGATCTGTCATCCCACTTGCTTTTGTTCTTTTGTTTTAATGCTTTTGTTTATTTTCTTTACAAATGGAATTGAAACAGCAGAAACTCCCATGGAAATGTCTTGGTGGCTGTGCAACTGGCATAACAAACCAGTATTTTGTAACCTGACATGAACAAGTAAAACCTCTGATCATGGAGCTCATGGGCCCAAAAGGGTGAACCACAAGAGAGAGAAAACAAAGGGCCAAATTAATTGGAGCCAGTTGCATTAGAGATGAATTTGGCTCAGTGTTTTTATCATTGTGCAATCAAGTCAGGCTAGATTATGGTCCCCTTCATGATGAATTCTAATTTGCTGCAGAAGCAAGCTCAGGAAAGCCAGCTGAACTACTTAAAGACTAAGTTGCTTTTCAGTGCAAGTAAAGGTATCAGAGGCAGGCCCTGAATAAGGAAGCACTGTCCATTTGGAGACATTTTTGCTGTATACTCCTGAAGCAAATCCTGAAAGGTTAGAGGTAAAAAAGGACCAATTGCTCTTTTCATGATTTTACATGAACTCTGTCAGTAAAATCCCTGCGTGACCGAAACCCTTCTAATGAAGCCAGCAAGAAGAATAGTTGATGGATGTGTGTGCATGTATGAATCTGGATGTGCATGTCTGTTAATGTTTGAAGACTCTGTGATATGCTTGAGGCTCAACACATCACAGTTAAGCTAGCTACATTAGGACTGCATTGTAGCCTTACAGCCCAGCCAGAAGAAGAGGACATGTGAGACTGGTGCCCTTTCAGCAGGGCAGAAACTAGATTGTGGCTAAGGGAATTGAAGTCTGATAACTGCTTTCACCCGTATTCCAAGTAATCTTTGAAAAGAGGCAAGAATCTGTGATGTGGCAGTACAGATTACTTGTAGGCCTGTACGAATAGGGAGGTATTTGATTCAGACTCGGCTGAATCAGCTTCAGAAGATTCAGTGCTGATTCAGAGAGATTTGGTGATTCGAATTGGCCGGGAAGAGGCAGGCACAGCCAGGCGGCTGCAGGTTCTCCTGCAGCTCCTCCACCTGTGTCTGTTGCAACCCAGGTGGCGGGAGCCACAGGAGAAGCCCCTGTGGCTGCCCTGCCTGTCCCTGTCCCCCGCCCAGCCCAGTCTCCCAGCACTTTATAAAAAAAAAAAAGCCCCACATTATTTACTGGCAGCAGGAGTGGCAACTGGAGCCTCTGGGTGCTTATGGTAGAGGTCCCCATGCAGTGGGGGGCAGTGGGGATGCCCCCCCCGGCACCCATGCAGCACAGCTCAGCAGGGTGCTAAGCAGTCTGGGAGCTGGGACTTCTGGGGCTGAGTGCTGCTGAGCTCTGGCTGACGCATGGAGCTACTCCAGCTACCAGGCAAATCAAAACAGGAGCTGGGAAATCAAACCGGGGGGCTGGGGAAATGTTCAGGTCCCTGAACAAATCCCCTAGTTCCCAATTCAATTCCCCAGCTCCACAGTCTTTCCGTCACCTCTCTGATTGCTTCCCCCAGCTCTTCTCAGAGGGTGTGGGCCCCCGGATGGTGCAGGATGACAGCAAGTTGCTGCTGGGGATGGTGGCATCTCTGGGGTATTTCCCCAACTGGCAGCAGCAGCCTGCTGAAAGCCCATGCACAGATCTGGGTGCTGCACCCCTCAGGAAGAGCTGGGGGAATGATCAGAGAGCTGGGGAATCAAACCAGGAGCTCCAGCTGACAGGTGGAGCCACCCCAGCTCCCAGACAGTGCGCACCACCCTGCCGAGCCAGGCTGCACCTGCGCCATGTGGCAGCTGCCATGTACTTTGCACAGTACTAATTGCTAGCCCTTGCACAGGGTGGCTCTACCCATTATTTACACAGCTGGGAAGAAAGGGACAGCTATTTCTTTCTTCTTCATGCAGAGCCCAATGATTTAAAAGATGCTACAGAGTCATAAAGTGAAGGGGATTCTTATATGCCTTTGCTCCTCCTTATGGTTGCATATCAGGGTTCACAACTGAGCCATGCTGTGTTTTGATTCAGTTTATAATCACTGAGGAAAACCTAATAGATGGCAAACTCCATTTAGAAAAAAATTAAAATAAATTGAATATTATCACCTTGATAAATAAACATAAAGACTCCCTGGTTCATAAGCTCCACTAAACAATTTGCCAGGTTTAATAGTGCACCTGAGCCATATCTATTGTCTGTGTTTAATAGTGAAAAGCTGGGAAGAATTTACAAAGGTAGATAGATTATTTTTTTCAGAGATCTGTATTACCAAGGGTTTGCCTCACACCTTCATACTGGAAGTTTCCTGAGTTCTTGTCACCTAATTTCCAGAGCATTGTGGTTTGGAGAAATTTCTCCAAAGCAAGCCTTAGAAGATCATCCATTACTACTATATTTATAGGAATATCAGTGCCTATGAGCCAGCAGTTCAAAATTAGCATTAATTCTCAGTGTCCACACTTTTGGAGCCCCCAGCATTCAGATAATTGAGGTCTGAACTTTGGAGGTGCTGAGATACCAGCCCAATGAATGTCACATGAGCTGGAAGCACCCACAGTAGACAAGGAAAAACCAAGGTACCCAAGCCTGTTTCAAATTTTGATTTGTGTGCTCTCTGATCAAAGTCTCTTTTTCCAAGCTAAGTACAGAGTCAAAAAGCCTGAAGCTGAATTGATTTGGTCTTTGCAGGTTAGTCTAAGATCCACAAATTAAATTGAAACAGAAGTGAACAGACATTTACCTCTGATTCAGGAAATGTAGCCACATGCCTGCAGTGGCTCAGGCCAGAGGCCAGGGGGTGCTAGAGCATGGCTCACTGACTGTGTGTTCACTTCCTCTTCCTGCTGCCCCTGAGATCTCTGGGATTTGCAGTCCAGAATTACAACAGCAGGACTCTGCAGAGTTGCTTATCACTTCCTTTTCCTGCTTTTAGGTGTATCCCTCTGGGATCTGTAGTCCATAGTTGCAGCCAGTAGTAAGTTTGAATGAGGGAAGGGGTGTTTAACTCCCCTCCCTGGCCCCAGCTGGGGTTTGCCTGGGGAGGGGCAGTCCCTCCCCCTGCAGACTGCGCTGCATCCCCAATGGGGCTTGCCCCTTCCTCCTTGTCAGCCAGCCCTCACTGCTCCACCTCAGGAACAGAGGGGTCGGACCAGCCCTGCTCTCTGCAGCAGACAGTACAGCCCAACCTAGGGCTGCAAAGTATGCTGGGATGCTGAGGGACTGTGATTTAACTTGGACCAGGAAGGGATCTGGGACAGAAGTTTCATAAACTGGTTTGACTCAAATCAGTTAAGTCTAATACTACATTCAGTCAGGTTTATCTTAAACCAGTTTCACATTTTGAAACTGGTTTATGTGCACTGAGCTTCTGTTCTGTTACAGGTTTAAACTAGTTTCTGATCACTTAAACTCATTTATGTATAACTTCTGTCCCCAGCCCTAAAGCCTTGCAGGAGGGAGATACTATGCAGTTAAATATAGCCCAATTTATAACATGAGGTTAACCAAAAAAAAAAGTCGGATGAAGAATAGGCGTCCTACACATGTTCTGGAAGAAGTGAAATGATCCCTGTTTTGAGACAATTTTTTTGTGGGGATAAGTGCTTCTGAAAGTTTGCAGGTTTTCCCTGAAAACACAGAATCATAGAATCAATGAGTCGGAAGGGACCTAGACAGATCATCTAGTCCAACCCCCTGCCATGGGTGGGAAGGAGCACTGGGGGTGGCAGGGGTCATAAGACCCCAGCCAGGTGCCTATCCAGTCTCCTCTTGAAGATCTCCAAGGAAGGTGAGAGCACCACATCTCTGGGAAGCCTATTCCAGGCTCTGGCCATGCTTACCGTGAAGTAGTTCTTCCTAATATCTAACCTAAACCTATCC
>NW_017728931.1:2486864-2525202 GCF_001723895.1 Crocodylus porosus
CTGGACACAGTACTCCAGCTGTGGCCTGACCAGCGCCACATAGAGGGGGAGCAAGACCTCTCTGGACCTGTTAGTGATGCCCCTGTTGATGCATGACAGGGTGCGGTTGGCTCTGCCTATTGCTTCACCGCATTGGCGACTCATATTCATCCTGGAGGCAATCCTGACTCCAAGATCCCTCTCTGCCTCTGTGCTGCTGAGAGGGTCAGCTCCTAACCTATAACCATAATGCTGGTTCCCCCTCCGCAGGTGCAGCACCCTGCACTTGTCCTTGTTGAACATGGCTGAGACGTTATTTTCTACACATTTTTTTTCCATTTCAAGAGTAGATCATTACTTGGTCAATACATATTGTGTCCCGAATTTCCAAAGCATTGAGTTATTAGATGTGTTTTAGCTTTTGGGTGCCCAACTTGAAACACCTTCAAAAAGTGCCTGATTTTTCAGAGGCTGAACTTTCAGTATTCATAAGTCATGCATACACCATTATTTTATCATTCACTCAAACAGAATACACATTCTGCTTCCTGTGCTATCTTGCCTTGACAAAATGCTAAGTAGCCAAGACTGTGTGAGGATGAGCTAATTGGCTCTCACTGCCTGGAGTGCAAGTCATCCTGGTCTTGTGCCTGTGAAGACTTGGCTACACACTTCTAGCCCCAGGCAGTGGCATCCGTATGGCATGTTGGAGGGTGCTACTGTCAGTCTTGGTAAGTTGTAGTCTAGACACGGCCAAAACACTTGCATTTCATCCATCAGCATTTGACAAGCTGTTTTATTGACCAGGCTCATGTTTTGTACCTGGGTCTGGAGTTTTGATTTGACATGAAAGAGATAAGTTTCCCACTGATGGACCCATCAGATAAGCTTTAAAAACAGGTGTTTGGTGGGTGCCTGTTTCTAGCTAGAGCTGGTATTCTTCAGTTTTTAACTTATGGCTAGATTTGCAGCTACATTAATCCTAAATTCAATCTGGCCCCCAGACAATAGAAAAAAATTGATGTAAGGAATTATATGAAAGCTGGTAAAAAAAAAAAAATCTATGAAAGAAATAACCCAATTTAAAGTCCAGGAGTACAGAAAGCGAGGGAGAGCCAAATTATGTTGGTTATTTGATAGTGAATAATCTAGTATAAAGCAGATATCCCAAAACTCAGAGGTAGATGTTAATATATTGGAGCACTATAGATGAGCGATGGGGGAGAGTTATAAGTAGAGGAAGGAAGATGAAATCTGATGTTTACAATAGATGTTGCAAGGAAAGAGAAAGAAATAAGAGCTGTAATTGATAGTGCAAGTTGCACATTATGAAAAAATACCTCAAGAACTTTCTTTGATTACTATCACCCCAGCTAGAAATCTGTTCTTGTTTTGGGGGGGTTGTTTTTTATCTTGTTTTGTTTTGTCCTTTACTCTCTCTTTATGCACACATTTAACATGTTGAATAGGAAACCTCTCTGTTGTAGGCAGCGGCAGCTGCTGTTGTTGGTAAGATTGGTTTAAGCCAGGAGTGTGAACATTTGTACTCTGCATCATATGGTCAGATAAACAGGCTGCCCTGCTAGCTAGGCGTGGCCCATTTCAAACATGAAAGGTGACTGTCTGTCCCTCCAGGAGCTTTATGAACTATTGCAGTTCTGTCATAGACTAAACAAATTTAACCCTACATGGATTCAGTTCTCCCCAATCTACTGTTCTCTACCTCTCGTCTACCATTCAGGGTCAAGAGGCCAACTCTCCCCAGGCTGCCCCTCACTATATAAATCTGCAAAACCACCTCATTATCCTCTGTCCATCTCTCTTTTGCTAGGAAAGTCTACACAATGGTTGATATAGTTAAGCTGTGGCTGCACTAGGATCACTTCTTATAGAAAATAAGGGTTGGAAGGTCACTTCTAGTCCAATCCCCTGCTCAAAGCAGGACCAGACCCAACTAGATCATTCCAGCCAAGGCTTTGTCTAGCTGGGCCTTAAAAACCTCCCAGGATGGAGTTTCCACCACCTCTCTGGGCAACCTGTTTCAGTGCTTCACCGCCCTCTCAGGGCATGAAGAAAGTATTAGGAAGAAAGTTCTTCCTGATATCTAATGCAAACTTCCCTTGCTGCAACTTGAGACCATTGCTCCTTGTTATGTCATCCACCACCACTGACAACAATCTGTTACCCCGCTGTTTCCTTGTTCTCACCCACCTCTACATCCATTTGTAGTCTCTGGTCTTATACTTCAGTGGTTAGCTCTTTGGTGCTGGGAGCTGTCTTTGTGTTCCATTTGTGCAGTGCGCAGCACACCAGGGAGTGGCATTTTTGGGCATGATCTTGATATGCATAACAAAAAGAAAAGGATCCATGCAACTCCAGGACTGTTAAGTGTTGCTCCTAAAGGGAGGGGAAAAGGTTTAAAAGTTTAACTGTGTACATGTGGACCTCAAAAGACTTTGTCACATCTGTTTCTTCTACCCCTCCTCAGTCCCACAGCACCGTGTTCAAGTCCCAGGAAGGTTTCCTCGTGGTGGGAACTGCAGCTGAATGACATGCCTCTAACTTTAGAGACTCAGGGTAAAATCCTGACCCAATTTAAGCCAGCAAGAGTTTTCCCATTGATTTCTCTGGGGGTCAAGATTTTTCTCTCTCTATTTTCAGTATCAGTTTGACTGCTTTTTTCTTCATGGCATCTGCCATCACTGCTTCATACATCAAGATCCTAAGTACGCCTTGGGTGCCAGCAGCTTCCAACCTGAATCTAGCAGAGATTGGAAATTAACTTCTCACAGTCAAGTAGGATCAATGTAATAGGTCCTCACTGTGTGATGAACCATTACACCACACCTCCTTTGCTTCACTCCAGCCCCAGCAAAGCTGATGCTGCAAAGGAAAAATAGAAAGATGAGACATGGAATTAATTACTTGTTGACAGATGATCCCGAGTGACTAAAGAGTCAGAGCTGCTGGGAGCCTGAGGTTCGACACACAAACAGTGAGTCTGGAAAAACTAAGACAACATCTGCACAGTAAGCTGCAGCTGGTGGGAAGGCATAGCCAGAAACAGCCTCCACCGCTTCCCCTCTGCCCCCAGCACAGCTCATCTGCCATCAGAGAAGCTGGTGTTTCTTTGGCAGCTGCCCTGAGGAAGAAGATTCACAAGTATTAATAACCCTCTGCTTGGCAAGGCACAGGCTCTTCCTCTACTGTTTAGAAAGCTTTCAGTAACAACACTGTGGCCTTCTTGAGGGTCCTGTTCACTATGTGGGAGAGAAGATGTACTGTCACTAGCATAGGAAGTAAAATCCTCCTCTGTATCAGAGCTGTGGCTGGAGCAGTTGAAGAAAAAGGGCAGATGTGGCTACCTTTACATTTCCCTTTTTTGTGGGGTGGCAAGGAGCTGATTGGACCTCTATGGCAAACTAAAACTACCCTAGAGTTGTTGTAAATTATGCAAACTTATAATAATCCCCGACAAGCTGTTATGTTTACTTACATATTTGCGTGGGAGCTGTGGTCAGAGGCAGGGAAGGCATCCAGTTCAGCCTTGGGGTTCCCCTGCAACATGGAAATAGCACAAAGAAGTCTTAGGGTGAGCCAAGATTTGCCACTGTGTTCTCCTAAATATTAGTGGCCCTAAATAGCTAGGGACTGGACTCTAATTTAGTCCCTTCCATCTTCTATTCCAAAATATCCCCTTAAGATTGTATAAGGGGCCTCTTATATTCTGATCATAGGAATGTATTGCTGGAAGGGACCTGACAAGTGCATGTAGTCCAGCCCCATGCTCAGGGCAGGATTGTCCCTAACTAAACCACCCCAAGCCAATTGCCCATCCAACCTAGTCTTGAAAATTTCCAAGGATGGAAATTCCATAGTCTCTACTGTGCCCCAACTAGCCCAGAAAACCAGAAAGAAGGTATTTGTGTGTGGTAGAAATTGATGATGAGCTCCTTAGAGAGTTAGTGTGTATCTTCTTTTCCCATGACTTTCTGGCAAACTATCACAAAACACTGGAGCCTTCTAATTTTGTTTTTATCTTTTGTTTCTTGTTCTAAGTTAGTAAGCCAGCTGTTAATCCTAGAAGAAATGCTGTAACAAATAACTCGGAGAAATATTGGAAAAACATATAAATTATTGCTTGTAGCCTGAACCAAACAACCCCATAAAATGGGTAATCTGTTCTTGATGGGGGAGTCACGATTGCTTTTCCAGGCCTTGCTTGTTAGGAGCCTCATTTCAGAAACAATCCACACATGTTACTTTATTTAATCTGCTGTTTATAATCCTGCTGTGCAAAGCATTATATTTTCATAATTTTTAAACGCCCTTTGAGAGAGGGGAAAAATGCCAGATTAATCTGTCACCTATTTAAAGGCTTGAGGACCTGCTGAGCTAAATGGTGATTGACCTGAGCCTAATTATTTGGTTTGTCTCTGCTCTCTGTCCATCTCCTGTGTTTCCTATTGCAGTTTTGGCATTTCGGTGCACTCTTTCTCCTGTTCCCACCTTCTGGTCTGTTTTCACATCAGTTCACCAAGTACCAGCTTCTTGCTTGCTTATTCCTCCATGCTCATTTCCTCCACCCCTCCTAAAAGGGCTGAACTTGTAAATCAAAGGGGGAAAAGAGGAAAACTGAAAATCCTTATCCATTATTTGCCTTGGGATTCTCCAATGTCCTCTTTATATCAGACTTGTATATTGTGAACACTGTCATTCGTGCATTGGTTAGTCAGTCCTCAGGCAAACCCAGACTTCCTTTTGGTGTTAGGAGAGTTGAGATTGTGCAGTCTAATAAAAGGGTGAAAAGAAGCCAAGTTTTATCAATATATTGATGACACTGCAGTGCAATTCTCTCTCCCCCTCTCCCTCACTTAGTGACAGCATGTACCCATTAGATATGAGAATGGCCTTAGTTTGTACCACACAAGAGAATTCTTTGGCTTTTGCCTAGTATTCCCCCTATGCTCCCTTTCAATTGCAGCTCCATCTGCCCATAACATCTTCTGCCTCTGGGACAACCCAGGCAGAAAGAGGGATACATGTGCTAATGCAGCAGCAAGCCAGCATCCAGCACTGTTGGATACATGTGCTACTGCAGCATCCAGCACTATTGTGTTTAATGCTATGATGTATGAGTTTCCTCACCTCTCACATGGGTAGCTAGACATTCCCACACCTTACATTACTTCGCCTCCTATCTAAATTGGCTACTCTAACTGGGAGTCAAGGCCCAAGCTTTACATGGTGCTTGGTGTGTAGAGCTGTTTCAGGATCAGACCTAAAACTGATTTCATTTTTGAAAAAAGAGAAATCATCAGTTATTTTTCCCAATTGTTCATAGTCATTTTCCCAACTTCAAGCCAAAGTCAAAAGGGTGTCTAACTCGAGGTGGCTTAGTGGGTTAGCATGGTTAAGGCACTCCAATATCTGCAGCCAGTGGTAGAAAATGATATGGTAGCATCATATCCATCCATCTTTGACTCTTCCATCAGAATGACCAGGCACCTATTTACAGCTGAGTCAACAGAGAAGGGCCTTTGGTATAAGTCCTGTCTGAGGCTCAAACTCTTGCTTCTGGAGCTATAGCAAGGCACCTTAAGTGCTTGACCACTGCATCCTGGCCCTTGGCATCTGTAGTTCAGTCTATAAAACAATGCTTTGCCTTCTGGACCAAACTGCTTTCAGACAAGCTAGCAGCTAGCCTGTCTACTTTATTATTTTACAACCTGTGTTTTCAGTCCTGTGCAGTCAAGTTTTTAAAAAGGGGCAAAACCCCCACCAAAAATGGCATTCAAACAGCTTTACGATGGTGAAAGATAAACGTTAAGTATAATCAATTACAAGCCAGACCCTCTTTATTCTGTGGTCTTGGGCCAGAGCCCACTGCAGTCGATGAAAACACTCCTAAGGCAAGATCCTACCAAACTTAAAAGGCATCTGAGTGGATTTAGGAGCCTAAATGCAATTCTGTCCTGCCCTGCTCAAGACCCTGAAAAAATATTAGCACCCCTACTTTTGGTGTCCTAAATCATAAAAAGCAGTGAAGAGGAGGAAGACATATTTACCTTTTGTATTGTCTGTTTTTCAAGGACTCTAGCAGGTTGCAGTAGGATTGCACTTAGGCATCTGAATCCACTTAGGCATCTAATAGATAGAACAGGATCTAGCCCCTGACTTTAGTGTGCTTTGGATCAAACCTTATGTTTAACTATTTATGACACTAATATCAAACACAACACCACAATGTTTCCCATTAGGTACACAAAGGTGGCAAATATACAGCATCTATTAGTCCATGTTAATTCCTCCACTTTTACTCCTCCTTTGTTGCTACTTCTAACGTTCCCCTAAGCCCTAGTCCTGCAAACGTGTGTAACCTTGCTCAGCTGAGTAGCCCCACTGAACTACTTGAATACAATTTTTGGCCGCCCTCTCTGCCTTGTTAAAAAGTTGCTGTAGAATGCCATTACATGTATTCTTTGGTGTTCAGAGGATCAGAGCCTTACTTGTTTTGAAGACTCAGGTTTCTACGTTGGCTGCTAAATGTAAGTCCATAATGAAAGGACACGGAATTTCAGCTGCTTCAGTTGAACTTTCTCGGATGTAACATATAAATATTTTTAACAGTAGCATGGTTATTGCAGGTTCTTGTCAGTCTTGTCTACATTGCAAATTATGTAAGAATAGTCCCCATTTCATTTCATTTTTCATTTAAAGACTCTTGCATAGATATTCATGCATTTTAGCTGACAGACATTTAAGTGCCATATCTGTGCAGACTCTCTGCTGACAGTATTGATTGTGTGTAGCACAGAGTATAATAATAACCGTGAGTAACCAAAAAAAAAAAATACATAGAAAAAAAGTGCAGGAGGCAGAGGTTTTATGTGCTTTCTGTTGAAACAGATGTTGAAATGGACAGTTCTCAGAGCTTCATGTGGCCGAATTTAGCTTTCAAGTGTGCATTTTCCTCCTCTGTATGAGAACTGTGCTGCCATAACAATAGAGAAATGCAGGAACAGTAGGCATGCATACAACACCCTGTGCTGTGGGATGAACATAGTATATGTCAAATCTAAACAGTGCACTCAATTTGTAGTGATGCTATTTTATTGATTAGTGTTTCTGAAAGCTATTGAGAGTTACATGGAAAGGGAAGATGCCTAGCATGATGGAACGACTTATGGTATGATCTAACGTAGAGCAGAAAATTACAAATAACAGAGAATAAGCTGTTCATGCTAGAGTTGGCCACACAGTGTTTGTTGTTTTTCAGTAGTGTCTGTGTACTTCATTTTCATGACAGATACTGACCTACATGACAAAGGCATAGGCCTTGGTCACCCAGCCTTATGTTGTATGACTGGGAATCACTCATCTGTGCCTCTGCTACCATGCAGTTACTGTATCTTCACATGCAATTTCCATGGGAAAGAGGGATCTGATCTACATTGTCATTAATAACAGCATTTTCATTCTTGTGTTAATTTTGATAGGGGGGATGTCAGTTTTGTTATACCACTTCAGAGAACAAGATGCAATGATAGCTCCTACCTCTGTAGGGATAAGACTATCATTAGGCTTTCAGGCTACAGTGTTAAAAACACAGAAACTGATGTTTTAAACTATTCACTGATTTACCTTAGTAAGGCATTCAGACTAAATGGATATTACTTACTTAATACAAGCATATGTTGGACACTTCTTCACATAACAAAGCAATGCCTATTCTGGCCATATGATGACATATGCACTTCATAGGAATATCCTTCAACCAGGACTAGATTTTCTATCCCTTCATATTTCTGTTTTAGAACTAAATAAGAGAAGTCAGTGAAAGGCAGCATGGGTTAATGGGTGAGGCACTGGGCTTGGATGCAGGAGCCCTGCGTTCTGTACCTGGTTATGCCACTGCCTTCCATGTGACATTGGAGAAGTGTCTCCATTTCTTTGTGTGATTGTTTCTCAAGTGCATGTAAACCTTTGTCTGTTTAGACTACAGATTGCCAGAGAGATTGTTCTTTAGCACAGAGAAGGCCCAGTCTTGCTTTGAAGCCTGAAGGCACTACTATAATCCAATAAATAATGAAATGACCCTTACTTTCTTGCTGTAAAAATTCAATCTAATTTATAAACCATTTTATTTACTTGTTTGCTTTGTTATAACTCTGTTACCTTCAAATTGACATCCCACAATATTAAAATTGATGGAAGGATGAGAATGCCACTGTTTAGTACTGAGGTTTACAGCTCTGATAGATAACCAGAGCTGAGAAAGTAGCCAAGATTTGTAGAAAACAAGGATTTTATAGTCCTCTGTGCAACACTTGCATTGACGTTATTTTCATCTAAATTAAAATAACTTCCAAGACAGGGAGAAATAATGATCTTTCTGCTATTTGTCTTTCTTTTTTGCTGATATGGATATGAAGAGAAATTGTATGACTTTTTTATTGGGGGAGTTATCAGAGTCATTTAGATTGCTTCCTCAGTCCAAGCCATTTTATAATTGGAATTATGTGGATTCTTGCATAACAAATAGACAATTCATTTCTTGCTTATCTCTAGCATTTCTCTTTTGGTTATTTTCTTTCTGGTTTTTTTTTTTCATGGAGTAAAAGGTCATGTTTCTGAGGTATTCCCACTTGCCATTTTCCTGCCTGACTGCCTGCATTAGCATTTATGTGGTAATGCATATCAGACAAGGAATTATCATAAAACACAATAAAATATTTAAAGATATAAAAAGCCAGTCTAAAAGTTCTTTGGAGAAGCTTCATGCCAGGGGGTCAAACATCATGCAGCAGGAACTTGCATACTGATCCCACTTCAAACACTGATCTACCAAAGGCTAACAGACTTGCTTATCTTTTTATAGAGGGAGTGCTTCCCATTTGTAAAGTTAAGCACGTTCATAAGTCATTACAGGATCAGGACCTTCGGGCTATATTCAGTATTTCTGAATCAGACAAAAACTCCCAACAAAGTCTGGCTTCATGAAGGCAATAGCACCCTACTATGATACTCTGCTTTCAAGAGAAACAAACCCAGACCCTGGGTCTACATACAGGCACCAATATGGTTAGACCCTCACCTCATAATCATGGTGGATACCCAGTGAATCAGTATTGCTACAGGTGAAACAGCTTCTTCTCTAATCACGAGAGGAACATGATTTTACTAGGCTCAGCAAAGAAGTGAAGCCGCTATTGATGCCACTTCCTTTGTGGCCCTGGTCAAGTCACTTACACAGTGTAGAGTTCTCTCTCTTCTATGGGAGATAGGGGTAGAAAGTTCAAACTGGTTTTATTTAGGTATCCAAATACTCCTTTAAAGGCCATTTTTTGTATTTTCAAGTTTGAATGCTCTGGCTTTAATGTCTCTGTGCCTTTGTTTCTACAGTGACGGAATACAGCTATAACAATGCAATACCTCCCCCATAGCAATTGAAGTCATTAGTGTTTATAAAGTCTGTGTAAATACAAAACCTCAGCCTTCCAGAAGGAGCAGCTTGTAAAGACAATTATTCATGTTGGCCACTATCCACGTAGCACAGGCACTGGGCTTCACCTGTGGCAGGTGCCTACAGTGGAGGGGATCTCTGCATATATGCTCTCCCCATGTTTATTGTTACTAGCCAGAGATTATGTGATCTAAACATACAGTACCGTATTTTCTTGCATTACAGCATACCTTGGAATATAATATACACCTCGTTTTTGAAAAGCAGAATGAGGTAACAAAGATTTTTCAAGAGTTATGGCTGCATAGAATAGGGATAGAGCCTAAACTTCAGCTACTTTGCCCTCTCTTTCCTGTTTAACTAAAGCTGAAACCCTAGTTGTTGCTGAAGACTGGATTGGAAATAGTTTAAGTGTCTCCAAGGCTGTGAAATAGGATGAGAGAGACCAGATGCAGCTAGCAGACAGCAAAGTTGCCTTAAAAAGTTTGGCTTAATTAGTGGAACATCAAGACCATTAAAAAGGAGAGACAACTATTAACATCTCTAGAATGTGAAGAAAAATGCACCATTAAATCAATTGACTCTCTCAACAGTAAAGCAACAGTTGCTGCACTGTGGACTTAAAGCAGGGTGCTTCTATCCCAGTCAGAAAATCATTTTCCATGCGTAATATACAGACCCTTATTTGCAGATGTTGATGGGGGCAGGGAGAAGGAAGGAAGGAAGGATGCAGGAAAATACCATAATCAACACTCCAGACATACAATGATAAACTTATTCACTGACATAAAGTGCTCATAAGCGATGAAGGCTGATAGCAGACCGATAAACTTACCTTTCACTCTGATTTTGTTTTCATTTTTTTCTTTTTTTTCTCCATCGGGTCCTGAACTTACCCATTTTTCATAAATTTCTTATAAGGCATTACAACAGAAAGGGTTCCTGTGGGAAGATGCAAAGAAGAAGGTAATACCAAAGTTGTTTAGTTTGGAGAGGGTAGCTGGGGTACTGAGGGTCACCAGGGAGGACCCTCACAAAAATAGTTGTTGGAGAATCAGCCAGAGGTGTGAACTGGGCTGCTTTGTCAGGGCTGGTGTGGGGAAAGTTTGCAAAGAGGCAAGTGATGGCATACCTAGATGTGAAGAGCCAACTGCGCTGACTTTGGAGCATGAGTCAAAGTGTCTTCCCACCAGTTCCTGCTCAAATATTCAGCCTAGTCCTGTGTGTAACACCATGGTCTAAGCAGTGAGGGGCAACGTTTTTGGGAAATGTGCCTTAAGATAAGCCCCACACTCTCCCAAGTGCCATTCCAGTCCCTTTCCCCTGGCCAATATGATACTTTGCTGTCTTCTCCCTGCCCTTTGCTCCCCTGCATGCTTTGCCTCTCTGATTTCTGCTACCTGCTTAATCTGTCACTATGTTGCCTATTCCATTCCTTATGGCGCACACTACTGATTGGCCACCCCTAAGCTAACAGGATAGAAGAATGCTACCTTTGTGAACCTGGCGCGTGGGAGATACTGTTTTGCACTACCATCTCAAAGTGCCCAGGCTGATTCTGCAGAGGAGCTCTTGGAGACGTAGTCACACAGAGAACTGGGGGACATTCTGACTTTTAGGAAAGAAGCAAGACACATAGAGCTTTCTTCCCTGTTAGAAAGTCCTCATTTTATTGTGAGGTATAAACAAGGCAAAAACAGCCCCAACCCTGTATTGCCCAAACCATCCTCTTTAGCAGAACTTTTGCTGCTTCTGGAGTACAACGCTTTGGTGACTATTAGTTAATGGAGGACTTGAAATCTGCTATGAGTCAAGAGGCTCAAGTTTTGCAAAGAGAGCAGTAGAGCACCGACTGTCAGAAAGCCTTTAGTGCAACTGTCTGATATTTGATTGTGTATACAAAAAGTCAGAAAGGTCCCTCATAAATGTTAAGCTGTTTGAGTTTGAATTGCTGCAAATGTTTACAATAGATAAATAGTTGGAGACAGTGTTGACATTTAAAAGTAGTCTCATACAGAGAGCAGACTTTCAGTATTTACTGTAAATTAAACTAGACTCAGGGAATTGATGTAACTTAGTTTGCACCTATTGAATTATATACAGGGAAGACTCCCAGAAATACCTTTTTCTGTGGCCAGTAATTATCTCACTGTGGTTCTGTTTATCCCAAAGAAGTACATGACTTCAATACAGATTCTAGAACCTAGCTCTGCCCAGGAATCGACGTCCAGGTTTACAATGCTGTCTAATTGGGGATTGTTTTTTGGAATTAATTAATGCTTTAAAATAGTAATCCAATTAATAAATGCTGCAATGACCATGGGAATTTTTTGAAGAATTTATGAGATACATGTTATTACACTATGAATGGATCGTAATTAATGTGACTGCAGTGGAGAACAGGAGAATGATGATTGACAAAGTCATTCAAAGTTATCCAGAAGGCAGCAATCAGTCTGACAGAGGACTTCTAGAAATTAAGTTGCACCTACCTTCAATGAACTTACTACCTCCCTGCTCATTTCTGAAGAGTTCTTACACACAGTAATGTCACAATCAACCAGCCATGAGTAAGAGGGAACTGCTGTTGACTTCACTGAGAGAACTCAAAACAATAGTTAGTGTCCACATTACTGAATGATGCATCTAAAATATAATCCCTAGTAAGTTATTAGGTATCTTAGAAGCAAGTGAAGATACCATATAACAATACCCGAAGAATTAACATGCTTTCTTCCAGTTCTAGTAAGCCACTACTTAAGGGCCCCCAAAGACAGTGAGTGATTTGTGGAAGTGTTACAGTGGTTGAACGGAAATGCAGCTCTCCTTTCACAGGGGACCAGCAGTGCCCAAAAGATGGGCAGCGTTTACCCAAGTATCAGGAAGGCCCAGAATGCATACCAGTCCTGAACGTCCCCTGAGCTCTCTGGTGACTAGATTTGCCCCTGTGGTGTAATCCACGGTGGAGGGCCGTGGGGAAATGCCATATAGCCTCCCCTTTTGGGTGCCAGGGGGATCCACTTAGTATGTCAGGGCCTCTTCGCATAGCTTTATCCTCGAGTCCTCCTCCCTCCAGGATATTGTGTAAAGCCCCCTGAAAAAGCAAAACCTCCATCCTTAGTAGCTAATGACTTTCCACACAGGTACAATACAGCAGTCACCACAAAGACACCAGCATCCACTCCTTGAAGGGTGTAAGTCATATAGTGGTATTTAAAGCATTGTGCATGGTACAGAGCCAGAGGTTTGATTCCTCAAGAGGTCAGCGGACACCACTTTGATACAATCACTGCCAGTCACCCTGGGGGAAGGTGGGGGAAAAAGAGATGCATCCAGACTCACTGTTACAGCTCTCTTCCAGGTTGTGCAGGGGAGGTAAACACAGCCAAGTAGTGCTGGTTTGGCTTTTTTGGGAAGTGGGTGGAGCAGGTGAACTTCCCATGTGCCCAATACTTTTTGCAAAGGAAGAGTCAGTGGATTTTATTTGCGGGGAGGCAGGCCTAGAGCAAGCAAAGACGTTAGTGAGTGTACATAGGCATATGTGGGGAGGAGGTGCCTATGTGGATAAATGAGTCAATGGGTGGGGTGTGTGGGATATTTGTGAGTGGGTGGGAGATGAGGAGCGTACAGTCCATTACATTGTATCTCTTTCCCTGTCCTTTTGTAGCCAAAAAAGCTGTCTGGGCTGTGGTATTGAGTAACAGATAATTCAGAGCCCCCTGGTTCCATAACATTGAGGTCAAGTGCAAAATTTCTGTCTTCAAGTTGCTGCTATGGGCTCATGCCCCCTTCTTAGCAACTGAATGGACTGCTGAGCTGGGACCCTAAGGCACATTCTTTGGGATGCAAACCTGCTGTCATGCAGCGCCTTCTAAGAGCTGAGACTCCTGGTCCCCACTGCCTAGCTCGTGGACTTAAGTTGACCCTCCCTGTGGCTGACACTTCCCCCCACTCCCAGCCTTCAAATCAGGTTGTCATTCTGGCTTCCATTATACCCTGCAGAAGCCCATATTAGATGAAAGCAAACAGACTTTGTACAGGATCCTGAAAACACCACTGCTCTTTACTTAATAGCAAAAGAGATGTGCAAATGTGGACACAAATACTAAACCCTGTATGAATTTCCCTGCCTTATTTTATTGATACTAGAGCTTTCTTTGGAGAGGGCCAGGATCCTCTGGTGTAGCTCATGCTTTTGCTTCTGAACTTTGGAATCTTTTCAGCTTGGCTCATTTGTTCTGACCTTGGCTGGTAACAAAGCTCTTCTTCCCTCCTCACAGTTTCCTGCAGGTGTCTGAGGAGGATATCTACATTGTGGTGGCAGTATGCTTGGTCATCCTGGCCTGACCACCTGTTCTCATCTCTGTGTGTCAACCCAGAAATGAGGGTGAGGATGCTCTGGAGACACCGTAGGTGCTGTTCTTAAGACCTGGGTTTGTGAGATGTTCAAGAATGGTGATTTGGGGCACCCCCAAGACATCCTCACTGCCCCATTTCCAAGGCTGACACATGCAGAGTAGAGTGGAGGGCAGGGCTTTTTGCCTCAGTGGCATGAGAGAAGGCTTCTGTGAGTCCTGTTCAATCCTTCCTTTGTTATCTTTACCCTTCTGTTCTGCTTCCCAAACGCTCACTGCAAATAGGTAGGGGAAAAATGGGTTCTCCCAGCTCTTGTCAACTCCCTAACTTACCTGCTATTGGGCAAGCAATCATGAAAGTTTAGTACTGTCCATTATGCCTAGTCCAGTGGGTACATGCTGAAGGACCTCTCAGCAAAGGTGGATGCCCAGAAGCACTCCATGTTTTAGCACCAACTTTGTACTATCAATCAAAATCCATAAGTGGCATCCAGGTCCCCCAAATCCTTGCACTGACTCCTAGTAGCTTGTTTACACTGAGTCCCAGTAATGCTTTCAGACTCACCCGAGTAGCTCAGGAGTGGGTTTTAGAAACGGGTTTGGAACAGCTTCCTAGGCAGACTTCCAGCTCTGGACTATGTCAGTGGACCCAAGTGGACAAAGCATGAGCCAGGCCTGCTCCATCCCATCCTCCCAGGGACCTGCAGCTGACATGACACAGCCAAACCCCAACAGATCTAAGGCCAAAACCCTGAGGTTTGTGGATTTCAGAAAAGGACTACAGTTGGGCTTGTAAAGAAGATTCAGTTGCAAACTTAACTGTGGAGTACAGACCACTGGTCAGTAGCACATGCATTTACCTGTGAAAAAAATTCCAGCTTCTTTCTGCTAGTTTGGTTGGAAAGCAGAAAGTCTGCAAGATTGCATTTATTGTGAAGGAAAGAGTATTGGTAGCCTGAAGGGAGAAACAGGGAAAGGTGAGAAAAGTGAGAAAGAAGAAACAGGGAAGGAGAAGTTCAGAGTATATTTATCTTTCATACTAACCAGTTCCCCATCAGCCATTTCCTAGCCCATGTGGGCTGCTTTTTTATTGCTGTTATTCCAGTTGGACTCTTTCATTTCAGAAGTCAGTGTTGGAGCTCAAGAGCACCTTCCAGCAGTCCAGAAACGTCCACTGATGGACTTGTCCATTCTTCAGCCTTTGGCCTTGTAGCCAAGACTTCAGTTATTAGCTTTGGAGTTTCCTCAGACCAGGAGACTTGTTATTCTGTTCATAGGAAGGAAAACCAAACTACATTTAAGTAGCTAATGGCCTCTTGGGTACTTGGCTAGCTGCAAAGTAGATTCCCCTTTTTGTTGAGCATCAACCTAAATTCTCACCATCAACACCATAAATATATCAAAACTAGTGAACTGCCCATCAAGAATGATGGATGAATTTCAGATAACACTGATTGCCACAGTAGTTTCACTGTAGCCGGGTAATTTTCTTCTCACAGTAGCCAGAAGCCCAGCTCCCGCTTTTCCTTAGCTGGCCCCTTCTTCTGCCCTCCCCGCCGAACCAGGCTCCCGGCGTCCTTAAAGAGTATTATGGACGGACACACACATACACAGACAGGCTAAGCCCTTTATATATAGATAGATAGTTTTCCTATGTTTCCATGTTGATTCTCTTTTTCTCTCTCTCATTAATAAAAAAAAATCCTGGTGCCCTAATTTCCCCTCTTCTCTTTTCAAGCCATGTTCTTTATTTTTCCAACTAAATAATCTTATAAGAGGATCTTCTTATTTCATGATCAGCTTCCCTTCTTAACAACAAACTCCGTTGTCCAAATAAAGCAGAGATGCAGGTAGGGGAAATGGGAATAGGGGTCAGATGATTTCAGCTGGCATGACAGAAATGTGGGCAGGGGCCTCAAACATAATCAAGCTGCATGATTTTTCAATACTATGGACTCTAATGGATACAGATAATGAGAAAATGACATGATTGTATGCACAGTTGCTTGATTTCAAAGGGTTAAGAGTCAAATGAGGACAATGAACTAACTTTATTTCAGCATTATTTTTCCTTAAGAATGCCAGATAGATTCCTACAGATCTTCATTCCCCCAGCTTTAAAGCAAGCTTTAAAACCAAACACAATATACCACCACAAGATATACATTCAGGAAAGAAATACATGGCAAATACAGCCACAGTTGTTAATGTCAACTAAAAATGTCATGAGCAGCTGCGGTGCTGAAGTTGCTCAGTTCAGATAAATTAAGTAATGCAATTAATGATCTCTATAGATTGACACGTGCAGCCTGTACTCAGTTAGCCTTGATGACATCACTGCCTACGCTCATCTCCTGCTGCTTTCGGGGATCATTTGTTAAGCTGTGTAACAGCAGTTCCCTGGTTTTATTTTTTTTCTTCTTTCCTTGACTCCATTGAAGAGGTGTGATCCCAACCATCTGTTCCTAGGTACTCAGTGGATCAGCTGGCAGAAATATACTGTATTGAGAAGAGCTTTTTGCCTCTACATCTTTCTCACATCTCCCTCTAGTCTACAGCCCTGATCCTGGAAAAATGCATGTGCTTCACTTTTGGATCCTAATTAGTCCCTAATTCTACACCCTAGAAATCAAGAAAAATTTTACCATTAATTTCAGTGACATAGGATCAGACTTTTAATGCCTAAGTATTGGCACAATCAGGCACTAATCATCTTTTTTCTGTATCATGTCCAGCCCCGTAAGCCAGGCCAAAAATCAGTCTACAGTCCAGACCACAGCACTTGCTAGAGCATTTTTAAAGTTCAAACTAATCTTGCCTTTTTTTTTCCTAAGCAGCCTGTAAAAATAATGCTATCACAGATGGTAAAAAAGTATGAACTACTTTGAACTTTAAAATATTTCAGTCTCACTTTGAGGTTGGAAAAGCAACCAGTATTGTAATGCCTTTTGTAGAAATGGAAAAAGAAGGGAATTGGGGATATAGTGTCAAATTCTTTGGATCCAGGTGCAAAACTTCCTCATTTCTAGAGCTCTGTACTACTTGCTTTCAGACACAATGCAATTAGTTTTACAATATTTGACAGGCCTGGTGTTTTAAAGAACCAAGCAAAATCACAGGGAGATTTAAGTTGCCAGTGTAAAGGGGATTTGCATAATCAAGTCAGACAGGGGCCATAAACACTTGGCAAGATAGAAATGTAGATGATAAGTGGGTGTTGTGCTGTGAGTCAGCCCTTAAGCAGTACAGTCCATTATACTAACTTGATGATAATATTCATTCTGATATTCCAGTTAATGATATATGATGTTCCATTTTTTTAATCAAAATTAATGTCATTGTTGGCGACAATATCCCAACCCAATATTAAGGATCCTCATGGTATTAACTACTGTGTTTGTAAGGATACCCTACAGCAGTGGGGGTTAACTTTTTTAGGAAGTATGCTACAAATTAAGCACTGCACCCTCCCCACATGCTACCTGGATCTGTTTTGGACGTACTTTATACTCCCCACCTTGTACTTAATCTGCTGCTCTGCTTTTTCATCTCTGCCCTGTGCCCTCTGCCTGATCTCCTGCTCTTCTTTCTGCTCCCTGCCCTATCTGTTGTTGTGCTTCCTCCTCCCTCTGCTGTGCCACACACATGGGCTGCCCATGCTACTTGTGGCACCCATGCTGCAGGTTGGCTATCCCTGCCCTACAGGACAGTATTTTAGGCTTACCAATACCATAGTCTGCTATGGGGTAAGATCTAAGAAATATGGGTCTGTTCCTGGGGAGCTGATGTAGACAGATTACTTCTTAGTCCCTACTGGGGATCCTAGAATGACAAATCCAGAGTATACCTTATTGTCCACAAAAACTGCAGAGCCAAATTCTGGCTGACCCTAAACAAGCTCACTGAAAGCGAGAAAGGCATAGAGAGATTTCCACCTCCCATGCCTCACTGTACCTGGCCATGGTCTACAGATACTATGGAGTGCCAAAAGGTACATTAGGAGTGTAGACATTATCCTGCATCTTTCCTCTGCCACCCCCTTCCACCTTGAGGGAAGCCTTGCCTGTAATTTCCCCTAGCAATAGCAAGTTCAGTACAGGTTTCCCTCAATTTATGCTGTACATGCGTTTCCAGAGAACAGCACATAAATTGAATTTGCATAAAATGAACCCACTTTACAATGTAACAAATAGGGATAAGTTCCCATGGTGGTGAGGGAGGGAGGCTGGGACTAGGAAAGGGGCAGGAAAGCACAAGGCAGCAAAGCAGAGGGAACAGAGCGGCACTCACCCCAGCTTTGCAGAGGCCCTGGGAGTGGCCAACGCCAGCTGCCTGCTTTTTCTGCCTGTCCTCACTCACCTCTGCTGCTAGGCTGCACTGTGCCCTGGTGCAGGCAGCTGGTGTTGGCTGCTCCCGGGACCACTGCAGTCAGGGCTGGGGTGAGTGCTGCACTGCCCGGGGCTCCGCTTGTCCACACTCACCCCAGCCTGTGCTGGAGCAGCCCTGGGAGCAGCCAACACTAGCTGTCTGTACCATGGTATGGTGCAGCCCAGGAGCTGGGGTGAGCCCAGGTGCAGGGAGACAGGCAGAGCACAGTGCAGCCCAGTGGCTGCAGGCAACTGGTGTCGGCCACTCTCAGGGCCACTGCAGCCGGGGCTGGGGTGAGTGGGGCCGTGGCCCTTTCCCCTCCCCCCACAGACTTACCTGCTTGGGCGGGAGAGCATCTATGCTGATCGCATAAAAGCAAATTCACAGGCAAAAACCCACATAAATCGAGGGGAACCTCTATTTCAGTGCTCTCACTTGAGCTTCCCTGGAAGCACTAGGCTTTGGGAAAGTACTGTAGGCCAGCTCTCCAGATGGTGTGGATTGCTGTCACTGTAGTGGAGCTATGACAGTTTAAACTAGCTTTGCCCAAGGCCAGATGATATGTGCACTTCCCTCCCTGCCTGCCCCAGGGCAGTTCATGCCCTGAGGAACCATAACAAGCTCTCTGAGTTGTTAGCAATACAACAATGTGGTTGCATATTCTCCACCTGCCCAGAAGTGAATCTTTCAAAGCATTCCTTTGGGAAAAGCAGAGTTCTGTGGGCAGTGACCAGGAGCGCGGCCCCAGGACTACGCTGCATACCCACTCCCTCCTGCTGAGGCCACCACCAAACTCACATAGCTGCTTTTGGTGTGTGCTAGGAATACTCCCAGTACTGCTCTTACTACAACTACTCAGCACATAGGGCAGGGTTGAACGGGCATGGCATGTTTTCCTGGTGCTTCTTCCTAACGCAGTCTGACACTGCAGACACCTGCCCGGACCTGTCATTCCAAGGGTTGTATACACAGGCCAGCACACATCCTTGCACTGTATGCAAACACTAACAGAATGAACACTCATCCTTTGGATCCAGATTTTCATGGAATGCAAAAAATAAATATTAAAAAAACTAGAGTTAGCAACCCAGTCAATTTCTCTCTCAAATATTGTCAATTGACTGGCCAATTGACTACATATTTTTGGACTAGTAAAAGATTATAACAATGTTCCAAAACCAAAAAAAAAACACACTACATTTTTTTGTAGTTTGCTTGACAGAAGTATGATTTTTTTATTGTTCTTTGACACATTTCTTAATGGAATATTTGTGCTTTTCCTGTGTATTATTTGGACCTATGTGCTATTTTTGACTGATATTTGACCGGTCAATTGACCAAACTTTATTTGATTGGTCAAATATCCAACCCTAAAATAAACCCAGACTTGCTGTTTGGAGGGAAAGAATAAAAGATACAGAATATTGACTGTCAGCAACACCCAGAGACCTACCTTTAAAAAAAACCCTCATCTGTCACCATACAAGGATAACTGCTGGGGGTAATTGATCACTGGTAAGAATTTTGGATAAATAGCTCATGGTCTTTCTATTAAATCTTAAACCGGCCTATAAATTACTCAAGCAGTAGAATGAGAAGACCCAAACTGAGGTGGGACGTTGCATCCTCAGTGTCCTTTGCTCTCACTTTCTCAACTTATGGCTTGTTTTCTTTTTCAGGCTGTCTATATGTTCTATGCTCTGGCAATTGTGTGCGATGATTTCTTTGTCCCATCATTGGAAAAGATTTGTGAGGTAAGTGCATGGAGATTGTATGCAGATACATGCCAGTGTGGTAGCAATTTTTGTTGTACCCATTGGCAACTATGACACGTAACGTATTGTAGGGTCTCTAGGTTCCTTTTTACATAATTGGTAAAGCTACAGATGTCTTTTACATTTGATTATAATATTTCATAAATGATTTGTTCAGTTTCACATTTTTCTGCAGAAGAGCAAAGATAGATTGCCTGTGCCTTCATAGTGGACAAAACATGTGCTTGCCAGGTGCTCTGTTAATCCATTTTAAATAGCAGTTACTATATTTGCATAAGACCCTTTTCCTTCTTAAAGATGGTTGGAGGCCCCATTTAACATCGCATTAATACATAGGATCTTATTAGGAAATTCCTGTAAAGCTACCAGGAGGGCTGTTCTTGTTGGTTGCTCATTTACTGTTCAAAACCTACATTTGAGTTCCTACCTCTGTCATATTTCCTGTAGGACCTGAGGCAAGCTGCATTATCTTCTTGTGACTTAGAAGATGATGTGGTTTCTTACCTTCATCATGGTCATGCTGATCCACTGAGCACTCCTCAGTTTCAAAAAGTGCTTCTACCTTTAGTGGCCTTTCATTCTCTATGTTTGTGCCTAGCACATGGGACCCCAGCCTAGCCTGCTCCAAAATGCTCCTGCCATATGAATGTTACATAAAAGAAAGCTGTCTACTAATGTAAATGTCCCAGTGCAGACATCAGTTTAAAACATCATGGCAGATCCTCAGCTGATGTAAATTATAGGTCACAGGAGCAGAAAACCCTCTGGATCGTTGGGTCCAGTTCCCTGCTGTCAGTTGCAACCAAATGACAGAATCCATTTAATAAAACAAGCTGATCCCCATCTTAACACTACTTGGGTGTTTTGCTTGCCATCTGCACTCCCTGAATGGTTAGAACCTTGCTTTGAATTCCCAGCCTCACATGATTCACGGCCAATTTATATCCCTTTGTTCTTGTGCCAGTGTTATACTTTAGTTTAAACAGTTCTTTTCCTTCCCAGGGTTTTTACCCCCTGATGTGTTTATAGACAGCAATCAGACCCTTCTTAACCTTCATTTTGCCTGGTTAAATAAGATGAGTTCTTCTAGTCTCTTCTCATGAGACAGGTTCTCTATCCCCCTAATCAGCCGTTCCTCCATCCCTGCTCCAGTCTGAGTTCATCTTTCTTGAACCTGTAACCAGAGCTGTATATTGTACTGCAAGGAAGTTTCATCCAGGCCTCGTACAATATTTTCCCAATCTCAGCTAGAACTACCTCTCCTGATATAGCCTACAATAGTAGGTGCTTTTTCACGGGACTGTTATAAAAATCAGCAGCTTCCAGTTACCCTGCAATTAGCTTACAGATTTGTTATCCAAAACGTATGGTACTAACTGCAACACAAGGTTGACTTATGAAAAATCACTTGTGAATGGACCTGAGATTTGACATGCACGTCCTTTTAAAATTCAGAAATGGGGATTAATCAGTTTCCCTGACTTGAGTGCATTGAATCCTTATGGAAATGGAGTTGTCATGGTCATCTCCATTTCCATAACTTCATTCCCATCTGCCAGCCTGCTTTTTGTCAAGGGTACAACTGGGGCATAGGTGGTTGGTGCTTGACCCTAGAGAGTCACAAGGTCTAAACTAGATTCACAAGCTAAATGATCAAGAGCAGACAGGGTGAGGAACCGGAGACCAGATTAGAGACAGGAGCAAGAAGCTGACAATCAGGAAGCAGGGGTCCAGACTAGAGGCAGAAGCAAGGAACCAGGAGCCAAAAGCCCAGAGAGAGAGACAGATAGGGGTCTGTCTGGCTGAGTAGTCTGAGGAAAACTGAACCATCAGCTGCTTATAACCAGGCAGCCATGCCTGGGTAATTTGGGTAATTTGTGCCAGCTGGGAGTAGTTAGGCCACTGGCAGTCAGGCTCACTGTGGTCAGCTGGGGGCTAAAGCCTGGCTGCTGTCCTGGCTTCTAACACCTTTGCTCCCAGTCAGCTTCATTGTCCTTTCTGAGAAGGGAGGCAAAGGTTTTTTGTTTGGTTTCAGGGCAGGCCTAAGTTTTCTGTAGTCACTACCCCAGCTCCTCACTGCATAGTGGCCCCACTGCTTTCCTTGTTCCCTTTTCATTTATCTAGCTTAAGAACCCTTTTTCATGCTCATGCCGCTGACAGTAAGGAAAGCAATGTGCACTTCAGTATGGTCAAGTACCAGAGTCACACTCCTGGAACCAAGAATGCCAGCCATGTGCACACGATGGGAAACATCACCCAAGAAAACTGTGAGCCTGAAAAAGTCCTAACGTGAATCTTTGGTACAACACTGGTGTCAGCAGAGTTAACAAGAGCCTTAGAGGTATAAACAGGGGAGGGTCAAGTAAGAGCAAGGAAGTTAGATTAGACGTGCAAAGAAGCAACTATTATCCTAGGCTGCATCATAAGAGGTGATTCCAGTTGAAATTGGAAAATATTGTACTAGGCCTAAGGAAAACCTTTTTTTCTGTATGATACACAGCTCTGGTCACAGGTTCAAGAAAGATGAATTTGGACTGGAGTAGGGGTGGAGAAGGGCTGCAAGGCTGATTAGGAGGATGGAGAGCCTGTCTCATGAGAGGAATTAATGTATTTTTGATTACAGACCTCCCTGAAAGAATCTGTGATCTCACTAAATTATACAACAGCCAGGTTTATGTATGAAGCATCTCTCTTACGCCTTGCAAGGGAATGGACCCCATTTTACATAGGCCAGCATGCTGAAATTTTAGAAGAGGATTTCATGCCTTTGCGGGTTTATTCAAGGTAAGGATTAACCACTGGTTGAGCACAAGCCCTAAATAAGTTGCATGCAATGAAGTATGCGCTGCATGTAGAAAATATGGATAGGTTTTGACGCTTAGATCTGTCAGCTGAAAAAGACACCTACAGATCTTCCTGGTAATAAGAATCCATCATCATGAAAAATGGAGCTGGTCTTTGGCCTGGGAATGAGGTGTGGGAGGTGCAATGAACTCGTTCCTATCTGATGGTTGTGATGGAAGCTGACTCTAAATGACAGTGACATCTGTGGCTCATTGGTAGACAGGGCAGCCTCATTTCGCCTCAGCAGAAACTAATTGTATGCACTGGGGTCTAGATGATTGAGAGAGACTGTTCCAGCTTAGATCAAAGCTGGAGGCAAGGGATGTCACTGTGGTTCTGGTAAGGTATTCTGGTAAAAAGTAAATAGATACACGTGATTGTACATTAAGAGGGCTGTACAGGTTAATGTTGCATGCTAACCACGATTACCAGAAAGTGCCAGGAAATGCTCAAAACTGTCAGGTAATGTAGCATTTAGATGACTAGGAGCTCCAGCCTGAGAGATTGTCAGCTTCAGGGCTGAGGAAGGGTTTCAGAGCTAAACCTAAGTGTAGATGATGCTGGGGACATAAAATGTAAGGCAAGAAAGGGTATATGAGGAGTTAGAGGCCTGGAGGTGGGGAGGTAGTATCAGTGGTTGAAGCATGCCGAGGTGCTCCCAGGACATCCGCTCAGTGTTTCCAGAGCATAGAGCATAGCCGTGTTTCTATACAGCTGGGATGCTCTGGGGCTGGACAGCCAGCTGTGATGCCACAACTAATGGAATTAAAATTGCCTGGTTCCTAGGACAAGCCAGCTTATCTCTGTCATTTGTACACTCTGGCCCCCTCTCCAGATCCAGCTTGAGTCCTCCTGAGTCTGGCCCTGTACCTAAACCGCAGCACAAGTGTAGAAGCCATAAATTACTTTCAGTTATGCCAAGTTGTAGTTCCCTTTCCTCTCTCAACTATGCTTGTCACTCCCTCCTCCTTCTCTCTCTGTCCCCTCCTCCCCCCCATCCCTTCTTTCCTGCCTGCTCTGAAATCCACTTTTACAGTTATGTATGGGTCCTTGAAAAGCTTGAAACCCTCTGAGATAGCAAGGGCTTCTGTAATTTAAGGAGCAGAGGCCAAGAGAAACCAGGAGGTTTGAAAGCAAAGAGATGAAAGGAAAGGAGTAGAGGCTTGAGAGGGAGGGAGGCAGAGTGCTAGGCATCAGCACAACGGGAAGGAAATGCATCATGCTGCAGCAAACTTTAAAACCCCACTCCTCTGAAAATGCATACAGTGCCCAGGACTCCCTCAGCCTCCTGTCTCTCATCTCCACACATTCCTTCAGTGCCTCTCCATGTTCCTTCATGAACATCTTCCCTGGGAGACTTTGAGTTTTGCCTGTGCCAGAGCTCAGATGGAGAAAAGAATTACCTACCTGCTTAAGCCCCAGCACGCAGGGAGAGTGGAAGGTTCTTTGCAATTGTGCTGCAGAAGAAAGCAGTCATTTAAGAGAGTGTGTTGTAAGGTGTCTCAGTATTATGAAACCAGTGGTGTCCCCCTGCCCCATTTACTTGTTCTGTAGCTGGCTGCTAGGCACGTTCCCCCAAGAGTGAGGAGCTGGTAAGGAAACATGCTGCTGCCCTACTTAACTGTCTCCCCCACACTGGGAAGGACCAGGCTCTTGAAGAGACAAACCCAGTGAATCAAGAAAGCCACCTCATTATACATTGGCATATGAGACTGGAAGAGGTCTTGTGAGCCATCCAGTGCTGTCCCTTGCATTGGAAGTGAAGTGTTTACCCCAGAAACCCCCAGAATTACCATTTCAAACCCTCATTCAGAGTTGCAGAGCACAAGATACCAAGAACCTCCTGCAACAAGTCATAGGTAAATGCCCTGCCTCTGCAATGACAGGGAAATGTGGTCAGTAGCTATTCAGCAGATCCTAGGAAAAGACACATCACACTACAGAGAAAACAGAGAAAGGTAGAATAAAAACCCTATAGTCAATGCCAGTTTGACTGAGGGGAAAATGCCTAACCCCAAATCCAGCAACCAGAATGACTGTAAGAGGAAGAGCAAGACCCAGCAGTTTTCCAGTCCAGATCAGGCTTCATGAACCACTGCTCTGAGCAGTGTGCTCTAGCATACTTTCTTCACTCAGCCTGCTCTTGGCCTCTTAGGACAGTGAGCTGTGTGGGGCTCTTCATGGGCTGGAGCCAGATGCTGTGGCAGTGGCAGAGTGGTGGTGTTGGCAGGGGTTAATGCAGCAGTTGCTCAGCTCCTGCCACTGACATGCATCCCCAGTGGAGCTCCAAACCCAAGTTTTGGTAGCAGGCCCTGCCTCTGCTTGCCCCACCCCCAAATTCTCAGCCTCTGTAGGAGCTGTGTAGGCTGTCAGTGTGATACTTCTGCTTCAGATAGTCTAATCAGGCCTCTGTATAACACTGGACAGAGATTTTAATCTAGTCACTTCTGTACTGAGCCCAATGATTGGTTTCAGTCTTCATCTGAAATCATCTCAGTGTGCCTAGGATTCACCCCCTGCTAGCTGATAGGAGAATGATGAAACATTAACTTAAACATAGACAAAGTATTAACTGCTCATTCCTGCCTTCTAGACAAGTTAATACCCCCCTGCTTCTCATGAGTGGACGGCTGCAGATAGGAGGTCTGTTTCATGACCAGATTTGAGCAAAGCCTCTGTTTTTCTGTTCAGTGACCAAACTGGGAAGGAAGAAAGAGAGATTTTCATTTGCTTACTGACAAGAAATGGTTCCTCCCTCCCCCACTGCCACACAAAAATCAAAAAAGTTATATCGTATTGAACAAACTACGTCAGTGGCAGCTAACCTTCTGGCCCTGTAAACCAGATGAGTGACATGGGTTTGGTCCACAGGTTGGATCCCACAAAGGGTTGCTGTGAGGAGTTGATCCATGGGTACAGGCTAGCACACTGGCCTGACCCCATGCGCTAGCCCAATCCTGTGTGCACCCAGCTCTAGCTGTGCACTGATGCAGTCTGTGTCAGAGCCATGTTATCCAACTCATGGGGCTTCCCATGGGTCTGGAAATTTGGTAACAGGGTTAGCTGGAGGATAAGCACCCCTGAATTTTTTTTTTTTATGATTGTATGATAAAAAAAATGAGGTTGGTCCTTGTCCCATCCCTTGTAGTCACAGAAAATAGAAATAAACCATTTTGTTGTATGTTAAGATCTACCCTTTTTAAAACTGAATCTAGGTCTTTAATGCAAATCTTATTTTCAAAGGAAATTTTCAAATATTTATTTTGGAAAATTTTAAAGCAAAACGCATACAGCCTGATTCTATTCCACTTAGAAGGCCCCTAGGGGCCAGATTCTGCTCCACTTACTAGGCATCTAAGTGGACTCAGGCAATCCTACTCCACCCTGTCCTAGTCCTGGGGGGAAGGAAAAATCAATGAATGCATCTGCTTTTGTAATGGCCAGTCATCTCACCCTAAGGTCCAGTCACAAAAAAAATGCAGCGAGGAGGAGGACCCACCCGCCTTTTGTAGTAACTGGGTTTCAGGTTCTTGAATGGGATGGAGTAGAATCACATTTTCTGGCATCAAATGCAGCTGCTCCTTGCATTGGCAATCTGTATGTACCATTAGGCAAGGTTTCTTTTCCATGAAGGGTAAAACTCTGATGGTCTCATTCTTGCAAGTGCTCCCATTATTTAAAAATAATAGCAGCTTCTGGTGCTTCTCATGGGGTGTGACTCACCTTGTACCCACAATGCCCTTTGCCATGGCAGCTATTATTATGTGTTCAAGAATATTGTGGGAACGCCTACGAGGCCCAGTCGTGAAGTAGAGTCCCGTTGCATCAGACATTCCACAACAGCATCTGTTTAGGGAGGAACCCCAGAGCTTTCTCCAGACCTATGGGATATTTTCCTCATCCATTTCTGCTGTTAATAAACTGGCCATGCTGCTGTTAGATAGTTAGAATGTTTAAGTATTTACTTGCATTTGGTAGTACCGTACCCCACAAGCAATCCCACTGACTTTAATGGGAAGTCTTACTGAGTAAGGCATTCTTCACTGTGAAGAAGTATATCAAATTCTAGTTAGTCAGCATGCCCCCTAGCCGGATAGTTCAAAGACCCCCCCCAGGTTCTCCTCATTAAATACATTTGTATTAGCAAACTCACAAAAAGGGGAGTCAAGGAAGAGTGAAAATAAATGTGCCTATATGGATGCATTACTATGGCAATGCACTGCTTCACCAATGAGGTTAGTGTAGCTGTGTGAATATAGCATGGGAGCTTTAAGTCAGGGGTGGCCAACCTGCAGCACAAGTGGTACAAGCAGCCTGTGTGGCATGTGGCAGATCAGGGAGGGGCAGGCAGCAGAAAAGAGCAAGAGATCAGGCAGGCAGCAGAAAACTCAGAGCAGCAGACTGGGCAGAGGAAGGGGATTGAGTGGCACTTGGGAATAGCAAGAGGCTAGTTTGTGACACGCCTGTCAAAAAGGTTGCCCCCACTGTCTTAAGTAGATGTGTATTCTTACATTTTTCATATACACCTCCAGTGCCTAGAAACAAGTGCCGATACGTTTCTTTCTACTCCAGACATCTCTTGGTATAACACAATATTTCTAAGCCTGTGTTTCCAAAGGACTCTTTTAAATGCAGAGTGCCACCCCTGTTACTTATTTTACTCTTCAAAGGATAAATGCATATTAACAATTCCTGGTTGACTGCTTTAGCAACTCCAAACCAATATATTATTGGACAGCAACATCAAAATGTGTTCAGATAATTATTTCTTCTTAGAAAGTAAAGTATGAAAATTAGAAAAATTTTAGGTGAAAAACAAGCTGACACAATTTTAGGCGACATGCTTGTCGCAGCATAGTATCTTGCTGGCAAGAAACAACTGATAGTAGCGCCTTTTAATACAGATATTTTCTTCCCTACCCATCTTAAAAGTAAAAGAGACCTTACTTTAGGTGGCCTCAAAGTAAATGATCAAAAAAACTTCTCCAACTATAACCTGAGATTCACTCATTTCTACAAATGCCTCAAAAAACATTCCCCCCCACCAGGGGAGTTGCTCTCAGTCCACTGGTGACCTCCCTCCCCCACCAAGAAAGTCAAACTCTTCTTGAATTATGTGGCAGGGAAAGAAGTATGCATTCCTGACTTGAGTTGTTCCAACATTTTTTGCCTTTAACAGTCCCAAATGGCTTCTTTTCAGAAGCTTCCCACTGCATAGATAATCTTCAGTGTGAGCAGTAGAGAGAAAGGAAAGTTGTCACACTCTCTAATAAACCTTTGTGGTAATCCAACCCTATTACATTAATATACTGCCTCACGTGAAAGCTCACTGAAATCAGTAAATACTTTGAGACAGGCAGTACTTGTTGTAAATGGAAGCATCAAGTCCCATCTATTGCTGCAGGAGCTTCATTCCATTATTAGGGCATTCTTTTATTTGTCAGTGCACAACGTGAGATCACTGGAAAGAAGTCATCTTATTCTGAGTTAGGGAAATTCCACTGTCTAAGGCCAGGTTGCCCTTGAAATTGACTGGAATAACTCTTCTGCAATAATTATTCCTCCACAGCTTGTTGTGTGGATGCTCCCAGTTTGAGATGTGAATTGCTTTTTCTGGTTTAGCTTAATCCAGCTGTAAAGGCAATTAAGCCAAATTGGGGGGGGGCACTTTTTCCAGAATAAGGTGTTCCTATTTGAGGGGGGCTATTCTAGAATGCCTGCTGTATTTTAAAATTGACACCCTTCCTGTAACAAGGCACCATCTCCAGTATTGGCCGCGAAGCCCCTGGAGGCTGAGGAAATTCCTTATACCCTGTTCTTGGGGCAGTCCACCCTTCTTTTGTTCACCACACCTTGATGTAAATGGTTAAAAAGCATGGGAAACTGCCTTGATCTTACACTGGTGATACCCAGGCATCAGGGGTCAGTGCCTTAAGGGCCAATTGCCTGGCTCCATTTCTGCCCCATGCCTCTCAGGTGTTTTGGGTGACTAATCAGGTGGGACACTTTTCCCTACATCTGTAGGCCGCTTCAGGCCTTCTGCCCTTTGTTGAGGTTTTAGCCTTCCCACCTTCTACGCCTCTACACTATTCTAGGCCTGGCATCTGGGCCCCAGCCCTGATCTTGCCCCTCCTGGGCACCAGGCCTCTTGCCTCCACCCTACTCTGGGCTCAGTGGCCCCATGCTGTGTCTAGGGTAACTACCCATATCTAATTGGCAGAGAAGGTGGGCATGTGTCCCACCTTTACATTTTAAGAAGGTGGTCACCCTAGCTCTGCCCTGCTCCAGGCTCAGCACCTCCTCTGCCTTGAACCTGTCCCCAGCAGGGCTCAAGACAGTCATATGCCCCTGTGTGACCTGGTGACCATCTGTAAACTCACTAGAGGGGACCAGAAGGGTTTAGGGGAGACACTGTTTCCCCTAGCGTCCCGTGTCATGACAAGGAACAATGGACACAAGTTATTAGAGAGTAGATTTAGATTAGACATTCACAAGAACTACTTCACAGTTAGGGCGGCTAGGAGCTGGAACCAGCTTCCTAGGGAGGTGGTACTGGCTCCTACCCTGGGGATCTTTAAGAAGAGGCTTGATGACTACCTGGCTGGACTCATTTGAGTCCAGTCTTTTCTCCCACCCAGGCCGGGGGTCGGACTTGAAGATCTACAAGGTCCCTTCTGACCCGACTTCTATGGTTCTATGTGACTAATGGGACCTCCAAACCACCCCTTCAGTCCCGAACCCAAGCCACCAGTGAAACTTAAATTAGAATACTTCAGCCTTCTGTTAGGCACCCAAACCTTCATCAGGCTTAATGTAAAGCCCACTAGCCTGTATAATAAGTATCTCTGTCTCTCTCTCTGTCCTGGGCAGCTCGTTCTTATTCCCAGGCCTGTAGAGCTGTTTTCTTCCAGCCCCACTGCAGATTTGGAGGGTCCCACCATACTACTCTCAGGAGCTCTACACTGCACAAGTCTCAGGGCTGACTTCCTTGACTGGTCAATCCCAGGGGTTATATGACTCTGGCCTGAGCCCTTTTCTGGTCATGTGATACCCCCAATAGAGGTGTGCCAAGCGAGCCCTATTTGATTCGGATTTGGATTCGGCCCAAATCAGGGACAGTGATTTGATTTGTTGATTCAGATCACTGTCCCTGATTCATTTAGGCCAAATCTGAATCTGAAGATTCGATGCTGATTTGGAGAATCATCCATTTAGCCATAGACACAGCTTTTTCCACATACCTTGATGTACCAAAATGGCTTGTGAATGCTGTGATGCTGGGGTGCGCGGAGCGTCCCACAGGAGTGAGGGGGGGCCCCTCCATGTGCTCAGCAGCAAACCCAGAAGTGGACCGGGAGTACTTCCTGTCCACTTCCAGGTCTGCCAGGAAGCACACTGGGCGGGGGTGCCCCCTGTGCTCTTCTTGACTCTGGAGTTGGCCATAGGGGGACCCCAGGTGCCCACCCAGACCCAGGAGGCACCAGTCACTGAGCCGGGAGGGCGTTGTGGGGGGGGAGGGGGGGCTGCATGCTCCCCAGCAGATCCAGAAGTGGACTGGAAGTGCTTCTGGTCCACTTCTGGGTCTGCTGCCGAGTGCACTGGGGACCCTCCCCCCCCGCACTCCTGTGGGATGCTCCATCTACCCCAGCATTGCAGCATTCACGAGCTGCTTGCTACCTAGAGGTATGTAGAAAAAATATTTGAAGCTGTGTCTATGTCTAAATCTTTCCGAATCTCTCCAAATCGATTCGGAGGGTTTCAATTCAATTCGGAGAGATTAAAGGGTCCTCTTATTTGATTCGGATTTGGAGATTTGGCCATTAAATAGGGCCGAATCTCTGCTGAATTGAATCAGGGACCAAAGCTTCGCACAGCCCTAACCCCAAGTCAGCTGACCTGACTACAAGCTTATCCCTTAACCCTCGCTCTGCTGGCTGCCTGTGCTATAAAGACTCTACCCTTTAAGAGGCCACACTACTCTTCAGTAAGAGGGCCAGGGTTCGAAGGAAGGAAGTATTATTTGCATTCATGTTTCTATTTCCATCCACTCTCTCTTTTTTTTGGTATTATTATAGTGTCTACAAGATCCAAATGACATCACAGCTTCATTGTGAACATCTTTCTACAAACCCTGGGGAATAGACTTTTTCCTCCAATTCAGCGTGTTATACATTTACATCCATTTTGTTAACCGGCTTATTGTGGCCATTAAAATACATTGCCTACATTCGTATTCAAAGGAAGCCAACGTAACTTTAAATGAACCCATCCCCTGAGCGTCAGCTTGGGTATCTTCCCTGACTGCTTGTGCCTCCTCTGAAAGCATCAGCTAGGTGCAGACTATCATGTGACAAGTGTTTCTGTCTTTCCACTGAGCCTGGTGCAGAAGAAGCTTCACCCTCTGGGATTTTCCTTTGTTCCTAAGCATTTCTTTCACAATATTTTTAGTCTTGGTTACAGCCACTTATTCATTTTGCCACAAGCTATTATAACAATGTACTACTTGGCTTCCTGCCTAAAAAGCTCTCTAATTGAAGCCAGGCGCTAGTCATTCACCCTGTTTTTCTTTTGTTTCCATAACATGCATGCAAAAACTGCTTATTAGTTGTTCAGCAGAGGGCAGAGTTAAGGGTATTCTGAATCCTTGTGAGGGTATAAACCTTGTGGGACCTTTAATAGAGGACTTAGTTGCTTCTTCTGCCATTTGCAAAGAGAATTCATTCTCAACCTTATCTTTGTGCAAACATATTTTGCTCTGGTAAATATTAACAAAGAAACCTTAGAGAGTACAATGTGCTAAGATGTTTTTTTCAGGTTCCAGAAGGAATTAATGGGGAATAGAGAAAGTGTTTATTTGCCCTGTCAGCTTGTTTGCTTTTTGTTTGAAACAATTCAGCTGTCTTCAAAAAGCCCCTTTTCATTCCATGACTGGCCTTTTCCATGTAAGATGGAAGCTGCTAAACCCATATGCAAGGCTTGCAGCTTATGCGGTCTGGTCAGTTTAGTATAGAAACAAGGCAGCAGGGGATAGTTGTTTAGCTATTCGCAAGCAACAATAAAAGGTGCCAGCAAGGTATATGGATTTTAGTCGTCTGGTTGCATTGACTGAACAATGCCCTACACAGGTAGAACGCTGGTCTGCAGCAGCTTTAGGAGACAAATCTCTGGAAAAGGTGTATACTAAGTGTATGCGGTTACCAGTCTTTTTCTTCTGAAGAAACATTGTTTAAAATACAAAAAAAACCCATAAGCCCTGAGCTATAAATGGGCATTTGGGTTCCTTGCAACCAAAACAAATTCGGTAAAAGGCAAATTATTATCAATGAAGGTTATTAGCTGCTGTTGGGTAAATCCCGTACAAGGTATTGTGGAGCTATGATTATTTTACATACTCCTGAAGGCTATGATTATTTTACATACTCCTGAAGGCTCATGGGCAGGGATGGGTGGGGAAATGGGTAGGTTCTTGGCTCCACTTTCCCCCCCAGTGCACCAGGCAAAGTAGATGAGAAGCTTCAGAGGCGTAATGAGTTCATTCACCACTTGATGCAGGGTGGAGAGGAGCAGGGTATGCCAATCACTGCGTGAGGAGCAGTCAGGGGAAGGGAAGTCTTCCCTGCCTGAGCCCTCTGCACACCAAAGGCAGATGGTATTGCTTCCACCACTGATGAAGCTACTGTAACAGTGCCCACTTGGACAGCAACAGCCCTGTGGCATGGACTCCCTGGGAGTTGTGCCTGGTACCCTGTTTGCTCCTCGCCAGCCCAGATATGCTGATGGACACACGGCTGTGCCTGTTGTGGCAAAGACTTGTAGAAGGAGGATTCTGGTGCCTTCTCATAGTTGGTGCCCAGGGCTGGTGCCCTGCTTGCCCCGTCTCCCCCACATTTATATTGTTGGTCAGTATGCATGCAGAGGGTCATAGATAGGGACCTACCAAAATCACAGTTTCACAGATTTTGCAAAATCCAGCGGTGTCCATAGAATTGGGTGCTGTAAAGAAAATGCTGGCTTCTCAGAGGGAGCCAGCAGTCCTCAGAGTGCTGTGGCAACCCACTAGGGGAAAGGGGAGGGGGTCTGCCCACTCGAAGGGCTGCGGGCACAATGGCCACCAGGGTTCTTCAGCCAATCAAAGATGGCGGGGGGGGGCTGCAGTCTGTCCACTAAATGGCTGCTGGGCCCCACATTCTGTCTACAAAATTGCGGGGGAGTGGGGGCAGCTGCCCCAAATTTGGTAGTTTGATAATCATAGATTACTACTCTGTGGACTAAGGAGGAAGCGGGAAAGGATCTGTGCCTCACAGGGGTGTCCCAGCACCTGCTGGGTGCAAGAGCTAATATCCTTCCCCATATTCAGGAGTGAGCCAAAAGGTGCAATCTACCCTCTCAGAGCTGAGCTTGTGTCTTGCTTAATTAAGTCAATTACAGTCTAACATTAACTGCTGTAACTGATGTTCCTCTGACCTATTGTTTCTTCCATACTTTCCATTAAATGTATATTGGCAGTTTTGCATTTGAACCAACAACAACCTTATGTCCACTGAATTTCTCCTACTGTTCTAGATCATGACCACCAACTTTGCTCTGTTTCTCTGCAGCGCTTGCATCTCAGTGAAGATGTGGCTGGTGCAACTTTCATGGCAGCGGGAAGCTCTGCTCCAGAGCTGTTTACATCTGTCATAGGTAACTAATCTCCAGCTACCATTGTTCGGAATCAGGTTAAAGCAAGCGTGAAGTCCAGATTGAGTCACCAAGCAAGTAGGAGAGCTGTAATAAGGCTTGACCTCTTCTCTCACAGACTCCTGAAGGAGTAGTTGTGATGCATCTTCATGAAATCTGAGGAACTGTAAACGTGCATCATCACACACTGATGAAAGACCGCACACCTGAATTTCTCTGTCTTTATGTAAAATGCACACCATCAGTCATAACTCAGGCCTTGTGCTGCACCCAGTAGTGCAAGCAGGGCATGAGCCCCAGGTACTGACTAGGGGGTAGGAAACCAAAATGGAGCAGGGGCAACTCATGCTCCTGTCTCCCTCCTCCTCCCCCCTTCCCCCTCCCCCCAACACTTTCTCCACAGCCTCGGGCTCTAGCTCTAGCAAAGTGGACACTGGGTGGCAGCAACAGTGCAAAAGTCTGTGTGTGATAGTGAGTAAAGGGCATTCTGTAAGATGTAGCTTCTGCAGCTGCAGGAAGATGTCACCTCATTTTTGTGCCACTAAAAACCAGTGATGTTTTGGCTGCTTGACATGTGTCAGCAGCAAAAAAAATGAAGCAATATCTTCCCTCAACAGTGGTGAACTCCAGAGCACCACCACTGATCTGTTTCCTTTCTGCTGCCACAGCCTCCAGAGTAGGAGGAAGCTTCAAGGAAGCAGTGGAGGAAGGGATGCTGCTCAGGACCCAGTACCTTTGGCTCCACCAGTAGTTAACTTGCCATCAAATTCTGCCACAGCCTGTAATGGCCATGCTCTGCACTGCATTACCAATCACCAAGCGCAATCCTGGAAGGTGGCAATCCTACCTGTACTCCAGGACATAACTGTGATGAGAGGCTCCACTGAAAGATCAAAGTGTAAAAGTAGGCATTAGTGCCAAGCAAAGGTTTTGTGACCACTACTAGCGTGCATGAGATTGCAGGTTGGGAAACTTCATATGGAAAAATTAGCCAAAGGCTTTAAAAACATTGGTGTTCCTCCCATGGGAACTATTACATTGAGAGAAGAGGATCTGAAGTAGGTTATTCAGGGAACTCTCAAAGCAGCACCCTGTTTTGGGAGGTGGGGATCAGGAACTAACTTATTTCTGCAGCAAGACTCAGGAGCAGAATGCTCTTTCCACAACATCCCAGAGTTTTGGATTTGGGGAACAGCAAGTTCTTGTACAGATGAGAAGGAGGAAAAGTTCGGGCAACTCATGGCTCTTCTCAAGTTAGAGACTTGATGAATATGCACTGTACACTGGGGCTAGCACTAGGGTGGCCATTCGTCCGGTTTTATAAAAGACAGTCCAGTTTTCTGCTACTCTGTCCTCTATTGATATGAAACTGGACACCTTTATGTCCTCTATTTTTCTCTTGAGACACCCAACCTTTCAACCTACAATTGAACTTTAGATTGTTTGTCTTCATTGGTTAATACGTTTGTCATTTAATTAATCCTGTGTTTGTATTGGTCCTGCAAATGCCAACAAAGATCCTATTTGTCATGCTTCCTAATGACATCCTTACATTACAGCTGTTGCTTGCCGCTGTTAAACATTTATCTTCAAAATCCGTTTGACATCACCCTTAATTCAAAATGCCCAAGTGAAAGGCATCCTTCAACTCAGAATGGTCGAAAGAATACTAATGCAACTATCCAGTATTCTGGAGGTACCTCGATGGCCACCCTAGCTAGCACAGAGCTCCCATGAAAAAAGCATTTGTGAAGCTTCTTTTTGGGTCTGCTCACATTGGGGTCAAAAGCAGCTAGTTTCAACCATGCATAAGCACTGTTGTTGCTATCACTGTTCCGTTGCTGTTCCCTTGACCAAGTGGGGACAGCAGTTTTGATTGGAGAATTAAGTTATAAAACCACATGCTAAATTATCTCTGAGTTAAGAGTAATGTATTGTTCTGTCTGTGCATGTAGATACAGAGCAGGAGGGTAATTAGCCATTAGAACACCCAAGGGTTGCTGCACATTCTCCACCAATGGAAATATTTAAAACAAGTTAAGACAGGCAAGGAGTACTGTAGGTGATATCTTTTATCATATCAACTGTGTAGTTGAGAGGGATATAGACAAGCTTTCAGGAAACCCAAGGCAGGGTTCTTGCTACCCAAAAGCTTGTCTAAATCCCTCCAAACGAAGCAGTTGGTCCAATAAAAGATATCATGCACAGAATCCTTTCATCTCACATTTTTCCTGCACCATCACAACTACAACATCACCCCAACACTTCTAAATCAAGCTAGGATTTTTTTTCCTACGTGCCAAGCTCTAGTTCAGCCATAGTTAGGGAACTCAAAGCAGGAATTAATTCAGGGAAGTCACATGGCCTTTGTTATACAAGCAGCCAGACAAAATAATCACAGTTCCCCTTCCTAAACATTTAGGAATTTAAAAGTGACTGAATTAAGGACCCTGTAATAGCAACTTGTCTATAACTTGATGAATTTTTTCCTGCCCTACCAATATCTATTCTAACAGCCAGCTCCCACCGTATTACAGTACAGTCCACAGCCTGGTAATTATCACTCTGTGATTAAACACTTTGTGTAATGTGATTCTGAAGGGGAAAAGAACATAGGCCACATTGGTCAAAGAAATTCTGCTACAACTTTGAGTCATAGCTAGCAGGTGATGGACATCGTGATTTTTCTAGCCTTTGTGGCATATGTTTCTGTGATGTATATTACTGTAATGTGGGGTTACCTAGAAATCTCTAATACATTTGCATTTTATCACACACAGTCTCTCTAATCCTATCAAAGGGCCACCCATATTCTCCTGTGCCTTTGCTTCTCACACTGTCCTATTAAATATGAGTAAAAATGGCAAAACCAAACACATGACTCACTGGTCTGCAATTTGTTTTTTTTTTAGTAAAAACGCTTTTCTTTCCAACTTACCCACTTTGCCTTAAACTTGTTTTTCAGGTGTTTTTATCGCCAAAGGAGACGTAGGAGTCGGAACCATTGTTGGCTCTGCTGTATTCAACATCCTTTGTATTATCGGTGTGTGTGGGCTTTTTGCAGGACAGGTAAGAGCCCCTAATGAATTCTAAAAGGTCCCTGGTTCCCTCCGGTATTCATCAAAATAACTGCAAGTTGCCAGCTCATGCAGATCAGGACTGCAGTTCACAGAGAGATGAAGAAGTATGCAAAATGAGAGGCTGTTTTATTGAGTTGAAGGGCTGAAGGCTGGTTTTAGTATGATGGCAGCACTGTGTCAGGAAGATGGCACTGCTCCCAAGGTCACTAATTCAGGAATTATTGGAGAAGAGAAAACAATAGCTAAATTTGAGGCAATTTAGGGTCCAGCATCTAGTGAAAGAAATAGCAGATGACCATTGCCCAACATTATTCAGAAAGGAAATATGGAGCAAACCTGATATGTGTAAGGCTTTGGACCACTGACCCACATGAGTCAGCTCCACTGATTTCATATGGGTAGAATCAGATACTTAGGCCCAAATCCACAAGGCTGTTTAGTTGCCATACTCTTGTATAGGCATCTCACTTCCACTGAATTCAGTATGAGTTAGACATATATATGCCTTTGTGAATCTAAGCATCAATGCTCAAAGAAACATGTCTACTTCCATCCTTTTTTTTTCTGTTTTCACTTTCAGTGAAAACGCCCTCGCGTTTCATGCATTTGAATCAGGCCAGTTGAGGCTTCTCTGTCACCAGCTGTGACATGACCAAATAAGTAACAGGTGATATCTTTGGCATTTCAAACACACATTGTTAATACCCATGTCCCAAACATTAAAACCTAGAAGCTAAAAAAGAGTTGGACAATAAATAGTAAAGGAATGCAGCTCATGAGGTAAGATTATCTTATCAATGGCATCTTAATGACAGCTACATTTCAGCTGTATTGATACCTTTAAAGGCAAAGTCTTAAAAGTTCAGCTGTGGTTGTAAAGGAGTGTTTATGACCAAGAGGCTGCTAGCTTTTGTCAGCGGCCAGACCTCACCTGGGAAATACCGTCTGTGCCTTATCCTCCCCTCATTCAGATACTGCATTCAGATACACAGCTTTTCTTAAAACAGTTAGATCACCAATATCCTGGCAGCATCTCACTCAAGTTGCTAAGTAAAAAAGTCTCCTTTTCTCCTACATTTGCCACTTACAGTTGAAGGGCAGAAATTAAAATGCATGAGGCCTCTGTTAGACTGAGTCGACAGAGCTCTGTGAAAGTCCATGGAGTGACATGGATTTATGCCCACATTGTTATGTTTTAGCCCAGGTAATGCCATGAGGGATGCTCCATAAAATTCCTAGATAGAATAGGCTTGACCCAAGCCTGAGGGAATAGATTTCAGAACAGTAAAGGATCTAGAAATATTCCATGCTGGGCACCCCTGGGGTTCCATTTTTTTAAATGTTTCTTAAATCTGTTTTCCTTCTGAGTTCAAGACATGGATTGCTTCTGACCTCCTCTGTGATTCTAGAGGATACAAACAGTGATGCGGCTAGTTCAGGCTGCTTAGTTTCATAGTTTCTAGGGTCGGAAGGGACCTGAGCAGATCATCAAGTCCGACCCCCTGCCATGGCAGAAAAAAGTACTGGGGTCAAACGACCCCAGCAAGGTGTTCATCTAACCTCCTCTTAAACACCCCCAGGGTAGGAGCCAGCACCAGTTCTCTTGGAAATAGGTTCCAGATCCTAGCCGCCCTGACCATGAAGTAGCGCCTCCTGATGTCTAGCCTACATCACCCTCTGCCAGCTTGTGACCGTTATTCCTGGTCACTCCTGGGAGTGCTCAGGGGAACAGGGACTCCCCCAGTGCCTGCTGGTCCCCTCTGACTAGTTTGTAACAGGCCACTAGATCCC
>NW_017728931.1:2525715-2527364 GCF_001723895.1 Crocodylus porosus
CCACTGCTACCCCTGCATCTAAGGATTTGGTGACCTGGTCATAGAAGGCCTCCAGGTTGGTCTGACAGGACCTGCCACTAATGAACCCGTGCTGGTTGCCCCTAAGCATAGTCTCCACTACTGGCCCCTCGTGGATATGCGCCAGAATAATTTTCCCAAAAAGCTTGCCCAGGATCGAGGTAAGACTAACTGGCCTCTAGTTTCCCAGGTCCTCCTTCTTCCCTTTTTTGAAGATGAGAACCACATTGGCCCTCTTCCAGTCCTCTGGACACTTGACACTTCCCACTAGGAGACGCTTTTTACTTAATAGTTTTCTGAATTGTAATCATTTAGGCTGAAAAATTCTATATTTGATGTCTGCCATACCTTATTTTGTTTTGTTTTTAATTTCACAAAAAATGGCTCAACCATCCCTGAGAACAAGATTTTGCCAAAAATACAGCATGCCCATGTTGAACAATGCTTCCAAACGCTTTCCTGAGAAACTCCAACAATCCTTTGCTGTGGAACGATTACTTGAAATTTGGTAGTGAATGTCACCCCTGTGACCAGAGAGGTGCCTTTTGCCGTCTCCTTGAAATTCCACTCGCATTTTATGAAATTACAGGCCTTTGAAAGCTGCCAACCACACATGTTCAGTAGGTTTGGCAGAGTTTGGCAGCTAAATTCTCTGCAGAGTTCAAATTGTGGTCCCCCTGCTTTTTATCTGTGGCAGGTTAAGCAGTCTGCTTTGTGGTTGTGTGATGGGGGTGGCATGTGTAGTTTTGGTTATAGATTAGACAAGAATTGGCTGGAATGGTTTGGATAGGAATCATCCTGCGTCCTGCAGTGGGTTAGACTAGATAACCTCTAGAGATCTCTTCCTGCCCTACTTTTTGGTGATTCTACTGAGCATGGTCCAGCTCAGGGCTGCAAGAGCTTAAGAAAAAACAGTAAGTAATTGCATAATTAAAAACCGTATCATAATATGTATGTATTGTCATCAGCAGTCCCTCGATTCAAGAATGTTCTCTACCATGGCTCATTAATGGGTCTTGAGGTGACTTAAGGGTCCAGTCCTTGAGCCACAGATCCATCTGCAGAAATTATAGGTCTTTCCTCAGGGGAGATTTGGCAGGGATTCCTCTCCTTTTCCTTTCTCTGCTCTCACTTCTCTGCTTTGAGGCCCTTCACAGTTTCCCTGCCATCCGCCCCTGGCACGCCAGCTTCTTTAAAATCAAGGTTGCAGGTGGTTTTGGCACTCTACACAAAAATGTTTCTACCCCCTGCTATAAAAGGTAATTTATCCAGAATAACACCACTCACTCCTAATACAATTTTAACAGTGTGGAAGCAAGACTGGTACTTGTTAAGGGGTATTGCACTTATAGCAGGTTCACTGTTGCTTGGAATTTTTTTAAGAAAGCACTAATATAGTCAATGCGATTCAGTTAGAGACAGTGATCACCAACTACTTAAAAGTGAGGGCCCTGGTATGTCTGCACTGGGGAGCTAACATTTTCTATTTAACCTGTAACGTCAGGCAAACCAAAAGACAAGCCTTGACTGTAGGATTTTCAAGGGGTTTCATAGATTTCATAGATTTCATAGACATCAGGGCTGGAAGGGACCTCGGGAGATCATCGAGTCCATCCCCCTGCCCAAAGGGC
>NW_017728931.1:2527754-2540885 GCF_001723895.1 Crocodylus porosus
GGACTCTCTCAAGCTTCTCCACATCCTTTTTGAATTGTGGAGCCCAAAACTGGACACAGTACTCCAGCTGCGGCCTCACCAAGGTTCTCCTGAAATCAGTTTTCGGAGTCACATATCAGCTATGAACTTCTTTTCCTTTAATGAATTTCATCTCTAGCAAGACCATCTATTTTTATTTATGCACCTGTAAAATTAAAGAACAACCCAAGCACAGCATTTGAAAAGAATTTAAAAAATATCAGTGAGGATAGCTTCAAAACTGCATAAAAATCTTGGACATCAAAATAATAAGTACTGGACATCCAGGGAGTGGCTTTTGAAAACATCCACTGCCATGTTTCGACCTGTTTGTACTTGCTTTAAGGTAGAAGGACCCAAAATAGTTTCTGTGTCACTTGATAGGTTGGATAAAATTCTATAAACTATGAGAGATGCTGTTCTGATGTGTTGAAGTACACACAAAGGCAGGTTGTATGCTATATACTGACACAGCAGAGGCAGGCAAAATACAGCCCATGGGTCAGATCCAGCCCACCAAGCCATTCTATCTGGCCCATGGAGACCCTAAAAAATTTAGAAAATGTATATTTACCTGCCCTGGCAGCCTGTCAAAGCTGACAGAGCCAGGAGCAGTAGGACCCAGGGGGAACCTCAGCAAAATTGAACAGCCCAGCCCTGGCCACTCCCAGCCATTTCCCTTCTTCCTGCTCCCACCCTGCTACAGCCCCACATGACTGCCGGCTGCATTGTGAGATCAGGGAGCACAGGGCTGCACCGGTATGGGTGTATGTGTGGGGGTGTGTATATACAGGCAGGGATTGTGTGTGGGCAGGCAGGGACAGTGTGTTTGTGTGGGATGGGCAGGCAGGGGCAGACTGGGTGTGTGTTCATAGGCTGAGTCCCACACACACACACACCACCATACACATGCATCCACAGCCCCCTTGCACTGCCATACATGCAAACCCCCACATCCCCTCACACACTCCAGGCACCCATCCCCCACAAACCCCATACCCACCCACACTCCACATATCCACACATGCATACCCATGTGCTCCCTCACCCTACATACCCACACACTCACAGCCCCCCATAAACCTATACCCACCCCCTACAACATACAAGAGTAATACTTCATTTTAAGCTATTGTGCAATCACTTCTGTGTACACTACACAAACGCATGTAAATCAGGACAAAAATATTTTTTTGAAATTGAATTAATGAATGCTGAAGATATTTGCTTTTTATAATACAGGCATAACTCGGAGATATTGCGGGTTCGGTTCCAGACCACCGCAATAAAGCCAATATCGCAATAAAGCGAGTCACATGAATTTTATGGTTTCCCAGTGCATATAAAAGTTATGTTTGCACTATACTGTAGTCTATTAAGTGTGCAATAGCATTATGACTAAAAAAAAATGTACATACCTTAATTAAAAAATACTTTATTGCTAAAAAATGCTAACCGATGGAAAAATGGCGCCGATAGACTTGCTCAACACAGGGTTGCCACAAACCTTCAATTTGTAAAAAGCGCAATATCTGCGAAGCACAATAAAGCAAAGCGCAATAAAACGAGGTATGCCTGTATAATTTAGTATTCTTCTGGTTCCGAGACGGGAAAACCCCTTGCTGGAAGGAGTGATTCCAGGGGCAAGGGGAGGGAGTTCTGGTGGCAAAGGTCAGGGGTTAGGGGGCGGGACTTCCAGTCACAAGATAGTGGCCGGGGGCAGACCATCTGTCAAGGGTTGGGGATACCAGTACAGCCCTCGACAGCTTGCCAAAACTGGGTAAGCAGCCCTTCGCCTGAAATTATTGCCCACCCCTGTGACAGTGTCCTCAATGACTGATTTCACTTATCCAATTTGTTAATTCAGTCCTTGATCTTACTGTAGCTCATTATTTGTGTTGCACTAACTTTTTGTTTGGCTGGCAGCAATGCCATTAACTCCTGGTCTTATTACTTAAATGCGTTCCAGCATGTCAAACTACATATGGCCATGAGTTGTCTGTCTGAAATTAAGTTAAATGGTGAGATCTGAGTTACAGATAATGCAGGAAATACAAATCAATAGGACAACTAAGCCCAAAAGAGTGGAAAGGGAAAAGGGGCTTCGATATCTTTCTTGGTGTGAAAAATTGGACAGGCAGTTTGAAATTTCACTGGAAAGTTTGGAATCCAATTTTGATGTTTATGTGCCATGAGGATTTTCAAGAGGAAAATGGCTGTGAGACTTGAATAAGCATGATCTATAGAAGGATTTTCAGGGTTGATATCTCACTCTTGTATTTAATGTGCTAGTAGCTCCATTATAACTCTTCCTGAGAAAGCCCATATGATCCTGGCAAATTATTAATTAACAAAGCTTTATGGTGGCATGACGCTATGTTCCCCAGAGGTGTCCTTTTGTAATCAGTGGACACGTCCACGCGAGGCACTAACAGCACAATAGCCTAATATTACTGCGCAGTAGTGTGTCACAGCACAAACAGGGTTAATATGGTACTGCACAGTATTATTAGGCTACTGCGCAGTACCATCAGTTAAAAGGCATTCACCGGTGCAACTGCACAGTAACTCTAGTTACTGTGCATTTATGTAGTACTTGATTATACAACTACTAAATTAAATGTAGAGTAACCACTGTTCATTAACTGTTTAATGTGATGACCCCAAAACAGCAAAGTAGTTCTTTTTGCCATATAGCTACCAGTCTGAAACCTTCTCATAAAACAGAAACCTAGACCGTAATTCTAGCTGGAAGGGAGAAATCTAGGTGTTGAGAAAAAAATATATAACTTTTTTTGGGAAGCTTTTGGGTTTGTTTTCAGAATGTGACTTGGAACCCAATTGTTGTAATAACTGTCTCAGCTCCCTCTATGCTCCCATACCTGATACATTTCAGTAGGGATATTGGCTATAATAAATTATCCTAAGTATAGTATAAGGGTAACACAACATAGAACTATGAGCTAAGAAGTCTAGTTATTGTTTATTTTCTTCATTATACCATGGATTTGTCACGTGATCTGAGTAAAACATGGAATTTATGTTTGTTGCAGTTTAACCCAAGGTGGGTTTGATTGAATCAAATTGACTTTAAAAAAACTGATTTCCATTATATTAAATCACCTAGCAAGAAGCCTTGATTAAGATTAATATAATTTAGTATTTATACTCTTAGTTATTTTACCAAAGAAAGGTCCATTTTCACTGGCTGATATAATTATGCTTAGCAGGAAGATACAAAATATTTATATCATAAGCAATTACATAGCTTAATATATGTTTCTATTTTTATTAAGTTAGAGACAATGGTGAGAAAATAGATCTAACCACATAACTTTATGAAGTAGTTGTGAGAATTAATTTGTTTGAAGTCCTTAGAGGAAAGGTTATGTAGCAGAGCAAAATACTGCTTCCATTTCTTAAGAATACATGAGAAAAAAATATGGGATGAGATTTTCAAAAGTGTTCAAAGCCTTGGCCTCACTCTGCTTCCACTGAAGTCAATGGAAGTTTTACCATTTTCTGAAGTAGCAGAAGGGTCAATCCAAGGCTATGAAAATCCTACCTAGATCTGCATGGGAATTTATAAACTTAATGGAGGGTACAATTGCTCACTCCCTTGTGGTGAGCACAGCAGTCCATTGCAGTCATGACGAAAATTGTGAATTGTCCCAAATTTGGCCTCAGGCAAAATGTTGTACTAGTTTGCGGTGTATTCTAAATACATTATATATATATATAGAGAGAGTTCTATATTTGATTTTTTTTTTTTTTTTAGTACACAAATACCAGGTTCTTTGTGTGTTAGATATGCCTGGTAACAGTATGAGAAATGAGGCTGTAAGAGTTTGCTTTTCTATGCCAATTTCAGCGTCACAGTGATTACATTGGCTCCAAATTCCATCAGACTAATTTCCCCATCCATTTTCAATGTTAATGTCTTATTGTGGCAAGGTGGTATTGAAGAAGAGCCATCATGGATATATTCTGGCTAAGTATCCCCTCCATTTGTGCTCCTACCTTGTTATTACACACTAGCATTTAGGGATAATGGCTCATACAGGATTATAAATGGGGCAAAACTAGTTAAATTTTTATTTGGTTTTGTTGTGCTATTCCCAGTTTCAGGGATTTTCTCACCTTAATTATTTTTCTTAGTTTGCATGTAGGAAAAGCAGTCATTTTAGCTTATTATTTCAACCACTTGAATGCTACTTTAGTTCTAGGCATGTTACTCTGAAATGCAATTTTCTATTAGGAATGTTTTGTATCTAAAACTCCTTTCCTCTTGCCTGATATAACTTCTCCCAACATCAGGCCATGGAGTATTGAATTTCGATTCTTGGAGCAGATTCGTAAGATTCTTGGATCAGAAACTACAGTCTAAGGCCGGCACCCAAAATGGGTGGGTCTGTTAGGGTGCATTTATCTTCTCTCTCTCTAGAATTTCAGGTGTGTCAAGCCACAGGATGTCAGCTGTCCTGCCACTTTCTGCTAACAGTTCTTGAACATGAACTTGGCCAGCAAATATTTTCATTCTGTTTGAATGGTCAGTTTTGTCAGATGAAAAGATTTGTGGGGTCTCAAGGGAAATCATACACAGGGCCTTGAAGGAAATAAGAGGTCAGGAGAGTACTGAAAGTTCTCCAAACACTAGTAACCAGGATAGAGGAGGGCCACTCGCATGGTCAAGGGTGAGCAGGGCAGGCCCTACGAGGAGAGGCTACGGGACCTGAACCTGTTCAGCCTCCACAAGAGAAGGCTGAGGGGGGATCTTGTGGCCTGTTACAAACTAGTCAGAGGGGACCAGCAGGCACTGGGGGATCCCTGTTCCCCTGAGCACTACCAGGAGTGACCAGGAATAACGGTCACAAGCTGGCAGAGGGTAGATTTAGGCTAGATATCAGGAGGTGCTACTTCACTGTCAGGGCGGCTAGGATCTGAAACCAACTTCCAAGCGAAGTGGTGCTGGCTCCTACCCTGGGGATCTTTAAGAGGAGGCTAGACAAACACCTTGCTGGGGTCATTTGACCCCAGTACTTTTTTCTGCCATGGCAGGGGGTCGGACTTGATGATCTGCTCAGGTCCCTTCCAACCCTACCAATTATGAAACTATGAAGGCTTTGCCTAGTGTAGATTGGATCAGCCACGTTAACTTAAGAGGAGTCCAGTGTGGTCTAGCTGAGGGTCTGACCGATCTGAACTGCTACCGCTGTTGCATGGTAGCACATTATATGTATAGCACGTGCCAGATCTGTGAGACCCAGCTGCTTCAGGGGCCTAGATGAAACCAGAACAGTTTCTAGCTGTGCTGCAGACCTCACTGGACCAATTCTTTAATGTTGCCAAAAGGACAAAAAGGGGAGGGGGAAGGGTTTCTCTTTTTTACCAAGAACTGTTTTTTGATGAAGGGATGCTCTGATATGTTGTTTGGTTGGATTTGGGGAAGTGAGGAGGGGATGCCGAGGGTAGAATGGAGGCTTCATACAAGCCATTAATGAAGCAGCTGCATTGTGAACTGAATCAGAATCCTTACATTAAACACCCAGAGCTGCTAACCCAACCACAGAGCAAGAGCTTGGTTCATGTTTCAGAGATGATGGTTCTTGGGCTAATCGGCCATCTGTGCTGTGGTCTGCCGCAACCAAACCTACCTAATTACAGCACTGATGTGACAAGAGTTTTGAAATGATCATGTAGCTGGTCTCCCTGTAAGGGCAGTTCCCAGCAGGCTCCTCTAACGACTGCTTTCACTGGTTTCAAGCGATAGGTATTTTTGTGTGTTTATCTTAAAAGTGGGAACTTGCATGTGGATGCTATTGTTTATTAATATATACAGATAGTACAGTAACATGTACAAACCCAAAGCTTGGAACAAAAGAACCCCATTGTGCAAGATGTTGTACAAACACAAAACAAAACCACAGGTCCTTGGCCCAAAGAGACTGCAGTCTAAACCCATGGCTACACAGATTGTACCAGATCTGATGGCAGCGTGCTCAAACGTTCTCTGTTGCTCCAGGGGAGCTGCCTCCTAAACAGAAAGCAATGTGGCTGCATCTGTGCAGTGCTTCAGATGAGTTCATTAACACTGCTGAGTGACAGTGCCCATGACCCCCACCTACTTGCTAAATCACAAAGTTTTGCAGATGTTGCTACATTGCTTCTTGTTTAGGAGGCAGCCAGCCTAGAGCAGTGCAAAGCGACTGAGTACAGCACTGCTGGGCATGGTAAGACACAGCATAAATAACCTAAGTTTACTGAAGAACAGTTTATCCTTAGAGACTGACATATACCAAAGTATAAGCCAAATTCTGGCTGGTTTATTGAGGTGCATAAACTGGGGACAGGCTCCAAGAGCCTTCCTCTCCACCTCCCCTGTTGGCTGACCACAGCTGCTGTTCTTGTCCTCTGTATCCAGGGGATGCTCTGTTTTTAGAAAGCAGGACTGGAAGGAACCTCGTAAGGTCATCTAGTCCAACTCAAGGCAGGAGCATCCCTGACTAAACCATCCCACCCAAGTGTCCATCTCACCTGCTCTTGAAAATTTGCAGGGATGGAGATTCTCTAGATAGCCTGTTCCAATGCCTGACAACCTTCATCGTCAGAAATCTCTTTCTAATCTCCAATCAAAATTTCCTTTGCTGCAATTTGAAGCTATCTAGTCCTGTCCCCAGAACCACAGAGAAAGGCCTTTCTCCATCTTTTTTACAATCCACTTTTAGGTATTTGAAGACTGTTTTCAATCCCTCAGTTTTCATTTCTCCAGATTAAATAATCCTAGTTCTTTCAGTCTGACTTCATAAATCATGCTTCTCAGGACTCAATTCAGTTTGGTCAAACTCCTACTGGACTATTTATATATCTTTATTGAAGCATGGAGCCTAAACTAAATACAGTGTTCCAGGTGAGGCCTTAATGGTGCCAAAGAGAGCAGAATAATCACTTCCTTTGATTTGCAAAGTGGTGGTCCTGGTAAAACATATGAGTATTCTGTTATCCTTTTTTTTTTTGCAACAAGAGGACACTGTTGACTTGTATTCAGCTTAAGGTCTTCTCTGGAATATTACAGCCTAGCCAATCATTCCCCAGTCTGTCTGTTTGCATGTATGCAGTTATTCCATCCCAAGTGCAGGACTTTGCAATTGTCCTTGTTGAGTCTCTTCTGACTGACTCTAAAACATGTCTCCATTCTATCCAGATCATTCTGGATCGCAATCCTGCACTCTAAAGTGTCAGCATCTCTGCCCAACTTGGTGTCATCTGCAAAGTTGATAAGCATGCACTCAGTTCCATCATCCAAATGATTAATGAAGGTATTGCATCAATGAAGGTGTAGATCAATACTGGCCCCAGGCTGGAACCCTGGAGAACCCCATTTGATACCTTCTGCCAGCAAGATACTGAGCCATTGATAATTATTTGTTGAGTACAATGATGCAACCAGTTATGTATCCACTGTACACTACCTTCATCAACTCTGTATTTCCTTAACTTATTAATGAGGATATAATGGGAGATGATGTCAAAAGCTTTGCTAAAGTCAAGGCATACCACGTCTACTGCTCTCTCCCCACATGTGCCTGTCACTTTTGCATCAAAGGAAATCGTTTCATCAGGCATGACTTACTTGTGGTGAATAATGCTAGATGTTCCTGAATACTTTGTTCTCCTCCTAGTGCCTCACAGTATATTCCTAGATGAGGACCTGCTCCATCATCCTTCCAGGTATTGAGGTCAGGCTGACTGGTCTGGCACTCCTTGGATCACTCTTCCCTTTCTTATAGATGGGTGCTGTGTTTGCTCTTTTCCAATTATGTAGGACCTCACCTGACCACAACCTTCAAAGAAGATAACCAGTGACTCTGAAAATGGCTGAAGTAATTCCTTCAGTACTATAGGGCAGGGGAATCAAGCACATCTATCCCCGCAGGGTGGATGAGTGGCACAGGGCCAGTCTGCAGGCTAGATCAGGCCCATGGATCCCCTTCTTCTCTCCATGCTAGATTCAGTGCATGTGTGTCCTCTGACTGCTCCAGGATCCAAGCCACATGCAGCACCCACTCCAGCCAGTCTAGATACCACATGTGGCACAGTTCCAGACTGGTGGGAAAGGGCAACATACGTGGCATAGATCCTGGAACAAGCAACTCATATGGTATAGTCCAGATGGGGTAAATTCTGTGTATAGCTTGGATCCCAGACCAGCCAGAGCAGGTGCTATGTATGGTGTGTGTCCCAGGCCGTACCCATGGGGCTAGTTAGTCCACCATGCACTGTGTGCAACATGCGCATCAGCTCAGACCCAGGGGCAGCACCAGGAACCAGATGACAGGACTTCATGGGCCAGATCTGGCCTGCAGGCCATACTATCTTTGATACCCCTGCTCTAGAGTGTATTCTGTCTGGCCGTGCCAACTTGAAAGCATCTTGCTTCTTTAAGTAATCTTTAACCTGTTTTTCTTTAAACCCATTTGTCTCCTTCCTTGTCTTTGCTGCCAACTGTGCTCATCATCTGGTAACTGACTTTATCCATGAAGACTGAAATAAAAAAGGTTTTAAATACTTCAGTCTTCTCTGTATAATCCATAGCTAGATTGCCGTCCACATTCTGTAAGGGACCTACATGTTTCTGGTCTTCCTCATATACGTGACATACTTGTAGAATCCCTTTTTATTGCTTTTTACATGCCTTGCCAATTGCATCTCAAATCGTGCCTTGGCCTTCCTCATTTTTTCACTGCACATTTGTGCAGTACTCTTATAATCTTCCCTGGTAACATCGCCAAGTTTCCACATTTTTTGGTGTTCTTTTTTGAGTTTCAGCTCATTGAAGAGATTCCTGTCTAGCCAGGGTGGTCTCCTGTTGCCCTTGCAGTTCTTTTATAGCATCAAAGTAACTTTTGTTCTTGCATTTTTATTATGACATCCTTAATGTACAACCAGTTCTTCTGGACACCTTTTCCCCCTCAAGCTTGCCTGCCAGTTCCCTGAGTTTGTAAAGTCTACTTTTTTAAAAATCCAGTATTTTTGTTCTGCTGCTCTCCTTCCTTCCTTCCTTTAGTGACATTTAGGGGTCCAACTTCCCAAACTTCAGAGGGAGAGAGAATGATTGGTTCTGTGGAGTGAAGGTATAATCTACAATTTGAGCTTTGCTTTATGCCCTATCCATCACATGCTTGTGCCTGAATGGCAGCATCTGGCAGTGGGAGAGGGTTGAACAAACACTTCATCATGTGCAATAACACTACTGACAGGCATTACCTTTTTTTAATGGCATCAACTGTACATGCTTATTGTAAAGTTGCTAGGGAAAAACAGAACAGAACAGAGCAAGTGAAAGGACCGATCTTTTTCAGACGGGGTCCCATTAGTTCCTGTCCAAGGTGACTGATGCAGGAAAAAGGCTGACTGGACTATGGAAGCTAAAATAGCCATACTATAGTTAAGCGTGAATGGTGAGCACACCAAGAGCCTTGGTACAGGTCTCTTTGCTGTGGGGCTGTTCTTTGAGTTCTGAAGAAACTTGGTTTCCTCCATATTGTTAGTTTTAAGTAACTCGCCACAAACCCAATTATGTTTTGGGGGTCCACAGCATGTCATAATACTTTCCTTGTGTTTAATCGTACTGATACAGAATCTGCAGTCTCATTGGAAACCACATGTTAGTGTGTCCATTTATGCTATTATTGTCACTATATGGACTATGTTATGCTATATATATCTCTGTGGTTTTGGATATGGTTAGCCAGGGAGCTTAGGGAGTGGGTGGAACTGCTAATTAAGGCTGTGCAAAGTTTCAGTCGCTGATTCGATTCAGTGGAGATTTGGCCTAATTTGGCAGCCGAAACTCCAAATCCAGATCGAATCAGGAGACCCTTTAATCTTTCCAAATTGAATCGGAACCCACTAAATCGATTCGGAGAGATTTGGAGAGATTCAATGATTTGGACATAGACACAGCTTTAAATGTTTTTTCTACATACCTCAAGGTACCAGGCAGCTTGTGAACACTGCAGATGGAGAGTCCCACAGGAGCGCAGGAGGCTCCCCAGCACGCTTGGTGGCGGACCTGGAAGTGGACCAAAAGCACTTCCAATCCACTTCCAGGTCTGCCGCGGAGCATGCAGGGGACCCGCCTCCCCCCTGGCTCAGTGACTGGTGCCTCCTGGATCTGGGGGGGCACCTGGGGTCGATCGCCAAGCCCGGGGGGGGGGGGAAGGGTGTGCATTTGGCAGCAGACCCAGAAGTGGACGGAAAGTACTTCCGGTCCACTTCCAGGTCTGCCACCGCACACACAGGGAGCCCCCTCACACTCCTCTGGACACTCCGTCCGCCCCAGCATCAAAGCATTCACGAGCCGCACCTGGTACCTTGAGCTATGTAGGAAAAACATTTAAAGCTGTGTCTATGGCCGAATCACTGATTTTCCGAATCAGCATTGAATCTTCAGATTCAAATTTGGCTGAATGAAATCGGGGCAGTGATCTGAATCAACAAATGGAATCGCTGTCCCCCAATTCAGGCCAAATCCAAATTGAATACAGCCTGTTTCACACAACCCTACTGCTAGTTATCTCTTGCCATTGTGTTCTAGGGCCAGGACAATTGCTACTTGCAATAGTAGACAGAAGGGGCCGTTTTTGGGACGGGCCTCCCTGTGCATTGTCTGCCTGTGATGGGGGAAATCAACTCTGCAATAGTTAAGGCATCTGCAAGTAACGGCCCTTGAGCTGGAAGGTTTCCCGGTGTCTCAGGTGGCCAGAAACCTGTAGAGGGTTCTGGTGATTCATGGGCAATTAGAATAATGCTGATGAAGAGTCTGGCCTTAGAGGCTTTTTAGCATCTAACTAAGTTTGAATCCTTGTCTTTGAATCTCAGGCTTTGTGTTCTCATCAGTTCAAATTACCAGGACCAATAGAGTTGGCAGGAAGGCAGATCTCTAAGAATCCTGTCAAGAACTCACACAGAAGGCTAGGGATAGCCAAATGAGGGAGTAAGAATCTGTACTTGTTTTACTTTTCTGACTCCAAATCTATGGTCTGTTTTGTTTGCTTTACTCTTTCATCCTCTGTAATAAATCCTTTTGCTGTTTGACTCCTTACTGATTGCCAGTGGAAAGAGAGATTTCTGGGTGATATTCCAGGCTGACTGTCTCTGGGATCTATAATCTCTTCTCACCCCAAAAACAGGGCCACTTGGGGCTGACAGAAAATCCCTCACTGCAGCTGCAGGGTCCAATATAAGGGCAGTGGAACTGAGGACTACTGGAATTGGGAGCTATCTCAGAGCAACCTCAGTCTGTTCCTTTGGGCAAGTGTCAGGTCTGTAGGGGACTGCCAAGCTTTTCCCTACTGTCAAGTTTGTGACAGCATGATAAATGTAAGGTGCTCATCCTCAAGCCTGTGCAGCACAGGGGTTAGGTAATCAGTAGGCTCAGGAGTCTAAACCTTTTTGTGTGCTCTTCTTTAGGGAACATCTCCAGCTGACACAGATCACACTGCTCTACTGACTCTTCACTGCAGTTAGGCAGTAAGCATGGTGCAGGGGAGGGGAAGAGCCTTTCAATCTCCCCCTTGATTTAATGCTTCCCACCAGCAAACCAACCTCCAATTATCATGTACCCTGTCCTGAGCCAGCTATCCAAAATACTCCACCATTTCATGCCCTCACCCAGTTCCACAATCTTTTATGTCTGGGAATGCAATCACTGCTGCAGTTTTTTTACATACTGTTAGCTTGAAGTCAGACCATAATACATTGGGTGTATCTTATCTTTGTTGCCTTTGTTATCTTGCACTTTGTTCAAGAATATCCTTTTTTTCTGCTGCACACTCACTGCAAAATGTTTACAGTTGCCCCAGTGTCAGCTCCCCAAAGTAAGGAAACATGTTACCATAGGCACGCCTGGGTTTTGTTGTGCATGGAATGGATGATAGGTACGGATCTATTAAAGCAAATCCCCGACTGAGGGAACTACACTTGGAAGCACAATGTATAATAACTCTATAGAACATCACACGCAGGAAGAGCATTATGGTCTAAAGGTTGAGAGTTGAGCACTGAAAAGTTAGGAAATGCTGGTATTAAGGTTGTCTGTGCAACCGTAATTTGGCGCCCTGGAGTGTATGCATTATGATCTAGTTCTTAATTACATGATCACTTACTGGTTTTTTTCCACAGGACTCCTGCCTCACTCAGTGCACAGCATGAGCTAGGTTCACTTAACGAGCAACTATTCATTATTTTGTGTTCTCCTTATTGTTCACTTTGTGGCCTGTGCTTTATTTACTGCATAGTATTCAGACCCAGCCCTAAAGGCAGAATTATTCATTTCCTCTTGAGCTCTTCTGTGGTGCTCATCCCTATAGCATCCGAGTATCTTGACAAACAATTATTCAGTCTTCACAAAGACTCAGAGGTAAGATTATTATGTGTATGTTAAATGCAGGGAACTGAGGCAGAGAAGGGAGATGAAATACAAACCAAGTCAAGATAACTATGACTTAATTTTTTTCAGATGATGTCACATTATATTGTCCAACATTTAAAACACAGCTCCCATTTGTTTTAGCTGTAGATGTGAGGGCTCAGCACTTCTAAGAATTGGATGCCTGGAAAATGAAGAAGTACCACAATTGGTGATGACTTGAGAAAAGTTTGGTGTAAGTCAGGACTGTTCAACTTCTGAGTAGTCGGGGGCCAAATGTTATGTAGGCTCTTGCCCCCCCAGGCCATGCACATTTTTGGTCCCCCCACCCCCTCACACTCCCACATGTGGGCCACAAGTTCTTTGGGTGATATTGTCCCATTCTCAGGGGTGGGGACAGGATGCCAAAGGTGGAGGAGGGAGGGGGAAGCCAGAGACCCCAGCAGCAGCAAGAACAGTCAATCATACAGCCTTGCTTGTAAGTTATTTGCCAACCATCATATAAGAAGAGCTCTGTAGCAGAGGTAGTGATGATATCACTGGTAGTAATGCAAGGTTCTCCACCTTGGGAAGAAAAACCTGCAGTATCCTTATAGGCTCGGCAGTGCTACGCTGGCTAGCATTACGGAAGAAAGAGACTTGGGGGTCATCATTGACCACAAGATGAACATGAGCCTGCAATG